>NW_020185329.1:2748943-2755479 GCF_003031525.2 Neophocaena asiaeorientalis asiaeorientalis
TTTGCCACATCACTTGGTTCTCAAAGATGTGAGAGCAAAACCATTAGGTGAAAACTTTAAACCCTCTGCTACCCAAATGACACACATGCCCATGTCCATGCCCATTCCTTCCTCTGCCTGTGATATGGATGCCAGCTTCCCTCCTCAGGAACCTAGATGTACCAATGATCTTGGCCAACTCCTCCTGCACCACTGCATTTTAACCTCCCCCCTCTCCTGATTCTACCTTTCCTAATTAGCATTTAAATGAGATGCAAGTTTCTCCTGCCTTCAAAAAAAAATCCCTCAACCACACGTAATTCTATTGCTACAGCCTCACCCTTGGTCACAGCCAATTTTTGAGTTATCTACACTTGCTCACTTCATTACTCTGCAGTCCTCATCCCACTGCAACCTAGATTTACCCTCACCAATGCACTGAAAAAGGAAGATATAGATTACCATAATTCCTAAATTCTAATATGCATATTCATCCTCCCCCACATTTTAATAGACTACCTCTTATGATCAATGTGATTGAAAGCAATGGGCCACAGTTTAGATTTTTCTTTGTGTATGTAAAGATGCCTTAGATTCAATCAAATATGGTGTTTCTGAAAATAAAATTTTTTTCTAAATGGGTACTCTTTTTATATTGTATTAGATTTTTTTTTTTTTTGGCGGTACGAGGGCCTCTCACTGTTGTGGCCTCTCCTGTTGCGGGGCACAGGCTCCGGACATGCAGGCTCAGTGGCCATGGCTCACGGGCCCAGCCGCTCCGCGGCATGTGGGATCTTCCCGGACCGGGGCACGAACCCGTGTCCCCTGCATCGGCAGGCGGACTCTCAACCACTGCGCCACCAGGGAAGCCCATATGAGAGCTTTTAGCTTCACTAAACACCCTGAAATACATTCTTTTGGCCTCTGTGGTAGCTCAGCTGCTCCTTCTCAATCCCCTTCCTGTGTTCCTTGTCTAGTTCTCTTCTTTCCTCACTCATCAACTTCTTTGGATGAGCTCTTACACTACCATGGTTTCAGTACTACCCATATGTTATAGGACAAGCCTGTAGCTGGTCCAATGTCATGTGGGCATGACTTCAGAGACATCAAACTAACTGATTCTTGTTCCAAAGTAGAGTCCAATAATGACTTAGGTGAAGTTGTTAGCCTTGAGAGACTAAAGATGATAAATTAGAATGTTTACACCTACAGTTGTATTGCATAACTCAGAGCAGTAGAGCTGACCCAGATGACTTGGTCCTTAGTACAAAATACAGAGGTTACATGCAGAATTTCTCCAGCCTTACATATACAGTAGGCTGAGTCTACGAGGGGTCACTTAGGCCTTCAGGTTTAATAAAACACCTACTCGCACATTATTGTCCCCACTGTGCATTGCCCTACCAATCCCCCATTCCAGGCCCTTGCCCTGAGATTTCAGAGTCTATTAGGTCAGCTTGCTGACTTCCTCTGAAATCCCCAGCATCTTTGATCCATCTGCCTCCTCGTTTCCCTCCCTTGTGAATGCCTGCTGCTCAGGTATCAAGTGATTTCCACAGTCAGCTTAAGTCAAATACAAAGGACGATCCACCATTTCTTCATTCACAAATATTTATTGAGCACCTACTATGCGCCACACCATGTTAGGCTCTGGGATGCAAGTGAAATAAGATATCACCCCTGCCCTCATGGAGCTTACAATCTAGCAGGGGAAACAGACAGTACACAGTAAACTAATACATAAAATAAACACAGGTTGTGCTATCTGCCATATAGGATATAAACAGTGGTAAGATTAGAATAGTTAGGAAACACCTCCTTTTTAGATAGAATGGTCAAGGAAGGCCTCTCTGAGAAGGTAGTTAAAAACTAGGTATGAAGCCTGGCTCCCCGCTTACGATCTACACGACCTTAGGCAAGTCACTTACCCTCTCAGAATCTGTTTCCACATTTGTAGAATGGAGATAATCATATCAAACTCAAGAAACGCTCATTACTGTGAATGATCATGAAAACTCTTCAATGACTTCTTGGTATTTTACAAGGCTTTTCATATCTTACATACTTCTCTTAATATTACTTAGCAAATTTCTAGCTATCCTCAACATTCTTAGTTCTCTGTGTGCTCCTATAGCACCCTGTACCTTTTACCACTGCACTGTAATCTCCCTGTTCACTTATCTGTATATTCTACTGGGTCTGAGGACATGTGGAAGGCTGTGATAATGAAGGAGTCTAAGTTGGACAAGAAGTACAAAGAAAACAAAGGGTTAAACAGTGGTAGGGAGTTTCAATGGAAGAAAATGTTGAAGGTGAGGTAACCAAAAATCTCACTGGCCAGGGTGTTGGATCATCCACCAGAACACTGAAGATACTGAGAATACGAAAGAATCGGAGATGGCAAAGTGTGCTGTGAGTTAGGAAGTGAGGCCTTCAGGAAATCAAAGGAGTGATCAGTGGCAAGAGTAGAGGTAACTGATAGTATAACTTCTTGGCATAGGCCGCAAAAGGGGCAGATTTTTGTCAGAAGCTTTGGGAGAAATTATTTAGAAATTACAATAGAGAGGAAGGGCAGCAACCACCATCTCGAGATACATGGAATGTGGACACAGCCCACACTGGGGAGAGCTACAGGTTATGGCAGGCCTTCAGGTGACAGCCGAATTGGTTATGGCAAGGCAGTTAAGAGAAAAATCAAAAGAACGACATGCAGCCAAGCATGGATTAGGGAGGAGAGAGGGAGGGTAAGCAGTTGGGAGTGACTAGAATACATATAGAAGGGAGACAAGTGAAGGTGAAAGCGGAGGACAAGGGAAGTTTGCACTTAAGACTGCAGAACAGATAAGCTTCTTGGACACTCCCTTTCTGAAATCTCACCCTTCCCATCAAACTCACCACCGTCTCCCCTAAATGACTAACGTCCAGTCTAACTGCCTCCTGTCTCGTAATATCACCATTATCCTGGTTACCCAGGCTTGAGAAATGGACTCAGCCCTTACTCCTATAACCACTCAGACACTGAATCTTGAGTCTTCCATTGAAATGGCTCCAGCATCCCCTCCTTCCTTATTCCTGTGGCCATCACCTGAAATCAGTTCTCATAATTTTATGTCTAGATTACCCTATCAGTCTCCCAAATAGCCTACCTAATTAGTGCCACTTCAGTTTAGTCAGAAGCCTTTGGAGGTACGTCTGTTTCAGGCTGCCAAGTCCACTGCGAAATTTATGTCTCTTCCTTTGCAAAACAGAGACAATACTACTTTCCTTTGAAGGACCATGGTAAGGAATGTGACATTTTTGTAAGGTTCTTAGCATGTCTGTTAGTAGGTAAGAATTCCTGAGCTTTGAAAACTTGATTATAACCCTTTTGAAGTATGGGACCAGACCTTTTATACTACTCTACCCCACATACACTTACAAAACACGTTGAATATATGTTGAATAGTTTGATGAAGGCCAAAATAAGAGGGATATTTTACAACACAACAACACTCTTCTTCACATAAAAAGAGGTGAGCTTTGAGAACACAAAAGCAGCCTTCAAATCCATTCAAAAAGAAAAAGCAGCCTGGGAAATGTGGTATGCCAATCAAGAAAATAATACCTTGAGCATCCGAAGATAGCAATCTGTTTTTCTTTCCCCAGAGCGGCCCTGAGAACACCAATATGCGACTGAAAACACAAAAAGACAAAGTGAAAAAGCAAAGCTTAGCTCTGCTTTTGTTGTTGTTTCAGCCTTACCACTCTTCCAGTTTGGTTTGGACTGCCTCTGGCTCAGAAGATCCTACTGGCTTTGGGGAGCTCAGAAAGGCCAAAATGGAGCCTACAGGAAGAGGAAAAAAAAGAGAGCTGGCTACCAAGGGCTGGCCCCAGGCACAAAAGATTTAAGAAAAGGCAAGATTTTCTAACTAAAACCAGAAAATGTAGTGTAACAATGGGCTACTTCATAGTGCAAGTAAAACTATGTAGAAAATCATTTGGATATCCTTATGTAGGTGTTTCTGGAACATATCAGATACATATATTTGAAACTGAGACATCCCAGGAAAGTCTCTGCCCATTTTCTCCAAATCAGTTTCCCCAGCTCACCAAGGTCAGAAGGTGGAGGGTCTTAATGCAGATGTCTGCATAGAGCTAAATAGCACATATTCTTGGAAACTATGGTTAGACAGTTCTTCACATACCAAATGGTTACAGTATAACTGAGTAAAACCACTTGGAAAAATGACAGGAATCAAAAACTACAAAGTATTTACATCCTTGACTCAGGAATTCACCTCTAGGAATTTATTCCAAGGAAATCATTTATGCACAAAGACATGAACTGTAACACTGCATCATGAGATGCAACCTAAAATGTCCAACAGGGAAAGGTAACAGGAAGCATGGCACATCCACACAGAATAGTTTTTAATGACATGGAATAATGCCTGTAGATTGAGAAAAAAATCAAGGCACAAATTATACCGAGAATGAATGAAACTATGTAAAATCGCAGACAAGTAGCTAAAAGACTGGCAAGAAATATGCAAAAATAGTAAAGTGCCCTTTTCCCCTTTTCTGTATTGTCTAGATTTCCCGCAATAAGCATGTATTACTAAACATAAACAAAAAAAAACCATTATTGAGTCAGGCAAGCATTAAAGAATGGGCATTTATATTTAGCCTAATCTGTTTCTCCTAGGAATTGGAGTGTGGTTCTTAACAACAAAAAAGCGGGGGCTTACAAACCAGTCATTCTTTAAAAAGCAGAGGAAGTATTAAATTCTTTCCACAAGTTTCACCATATTCGTGTAGAACTGCAGCAGAAAAGATGGTGAATCAGGTTCAGACATCAATCACCAACCTAAATGACAACTCCATGCTCCCACAAGACACAGATCCACGGTCACAAAATACAATGTCAGACTCAAGTTTAAATGGCATACTGCTCTACATTTTCCAAGATGAAAAAGATTAGGAAAGTAAAAGCATTTACTTGGGGGTGGGGGAGAGACTTTTTTTTTTTTTTTTACACCCATTGGGGGCTAGAGAGAAATGAAAGACAAAGCTGAGAACTAATGCTTTATAAAATTCAACTTTACTTAAAAAGACAAACTGTAACAATAAATACTTTTTTGGCAGAAGAAAAGCAGACAACTCAGTTACTAAATGACGGATGTCCAAGACTCATCTGAAGGCAGAATGGTTCAAAGGTCAGAAGCCAAAGTCAGAACAGTCTCTGTTCAATATCATTCATCTAAAATCCAACATCTTACCTTTCTTCAAATTCTTTAAGTGTCTACCCTAGGGCAACTTGTTTTATACTAAGAATTATGGATCTCCTTATTTATACTCACACTCTTTCACCAAATCATGATTCTTTTCATTCTAGCTTTCCTGATTCTACTGTTTTGTTTGGCCTTTATAATTATTCCATGACAGATGCAAAGAATTTATACCTTCTGGGCAGAAATGGAAACAGAATCCTAAAGCAGCTCACCTAAGGGTCAGAAAGTCAGTGAAGTAAGCAGACCTTAGGTGTGAAGCTACATTCAGCACCCATTACATTGTCACGAGTTACCAAAGCAAGGAAATCCTTTAACATTTCTATGTGAATAAAGATAAAAATACAGGTTGGCTAAGTGTTTGTAAGAGACTAATAACTGCAGTTCCTTTCCTTAAACAGTCACTGGTTGGCTGACATCTAAGTAACAGCTATAGATGACCTCCTCTGAGACTGAATTATACTTGGTTGAGCAGATATCTGGACTAGTAAAAGAAACTGCTACAAAATCAGAGCCTCAGTAAAAAATATTTAGTGACCATTCTAAAAAAAGGACAGTGGCTTAATAAGCATGTTGTTGTCACAGGGCCAAAGCAATAAAGTACTCACCTTCAAATATACATACACAAAAGTCTCAATTTTAAGATTATAAACTTAAAAGTATATTTTAAAAAATGTTAGTCGCCTGTATGAGATAAATTAAAAATTTATGTAATTCAGTGTAAAGCACCAAAAATGAACAATAAAACTGTTCACATAAACAGTGAAAAGGAAACAAAGCACAACTATAAAAGCACAGAGGTATCGTTTACAAGAACCAAGTAAATAAACTAATTTCTATTAATTTTTTTCATTTACCTGATAAAACTGTTGGTTAAACTGGGGAGGGGAGGGTCTCTGAGCATCTAAAGGGTAACAAAATGGTAACAAATATACAGCATTTCTTTATTAGCAAATTATACCACACAAATCAGGTTATTTTTTCTATCTGATTACAGAGTTAACAGAACTTGCATCCACGTGTAGAGCAGCAACATAAAATTTTACTAGGAAGAAATTCTGTATCTGGACCAAAGGACTGTAACATGGACGAAGAAGGTAAAACTGGCAACTATGATGCAACTACTGCAAGAAGATTCAGGTTCGTTTTCCATGCTTATAACTCTCCAAAAGGGATAATACATTAAGGGGATAATGCAGCCAAAGAAGGGATGATGTAGAAAATCACATGAAATTAAATGAGTACAAAAAGAGCACAGGGGCGGGGGGGGGGGGGGGGGGGGGCAGGAGA
>NW_020185329.1:2755529-2788456 GCF_003031525.2 Neophocaena asiaeorientalis asiaeorientalis
AACTTGAGAAAGTGTGAAAAACCAAGCAGTGACAAGTCAGCTCCCTGGAGTTACACCAACCCAGATTGTTCCCTATCCTAACTGAAATTGGTGGACTCTTCATCTGGGCACTTCAGCTTGAGAAATCAGTTAGATTAATCATTTTTAACACAGGTTTATTTTAAAAGTAGATACAGCTTAAGGAGAGAAAGCTAAATATTAGGGAAGTATTAAGTCCTTCAGAACTCAAAATTCTGCAGCCAAATGAAAGCAAAGTATAAAATTTGGATAAAAATGTTTCTCTAAGGGTAAAACAGTTTTCTGAGAGATTTTAAAACCAAACACACAGTAAGAGAGTGGTTTTCAAAGTGGGTTTCAGGCCCATCCTCTCCTCTTCAAACCTTTCTTACATTCAAACATTTCTAATTCTGTTTTGTCTTTTGTGGCTTCAGGGAAGATTTCCTTTTTAAAAAAGGAAAGGGAAATCTGATGCCATCCCCATCCCCTTGCTACTGTTTGTTCTTTAAGTTTGAAAATCACTGCTATGAGAAAAATGAGATCTAAAACATATTTTCTTTGTCAGTGTTACTACACTGAAAAGTTTCAACACAGATCTGTACATTATCCTGTAAAATAAAAGAGCAAAAGAAGTTCTTAGAAAGAAATTAAACTTTGCTATTCCCACCGCCCCTAAATCTGTTCTTCCACTGCCTCCAACCTCTCAATATTTCTAGACAGTGTGAACAAAATTCTAACAAACATTCCAGCCCACACCTTAATCTAAAAACATTTCATTTGATGGCTGCAGAGAATTTTTTTTTGAGAAGGTAAGCCCCCAACTTATAGAAACCTCTAGAATAAGAATGTACGATTACCAAAATAACACACATTATATCAGGGAAGACTCTGCATAGGGTTTCTTCAACATAATCACTAATAATAAAGAAAAGCCAAATCCCAGAACGTCACTCTGCATTCATCAGCACACAATACCAAAGTGTAAACAACAACCAGGGGAAAATGCTTAACACAAAGGCCATTTTTCTTTGATGGAATCAGGGAGAAAAGTGGAACTGCAGGAAGAAAAGTGGAACCCAAGCTTTGGCCACTTATCAAGACTTCATTACTTCAACGAAATAGAACAAATCTCCATGGAAAGGGCTCATTCGGCAAACGTAACTTCTTTCCATATATTTTTCCTTCACATCAGATTAAACAAAACTTGTCATTTCAGAATCACTGATTACATATTTTTTTAATTAGAAAAAAGTTTACTTGAATATTTACATAACTTTATTGCTGTTTATTACAACAAAAAAAATTTTAACTGATTTGTAGAATCCAACCAGTATCATATGAAATTGAAATCCATCTCTCAAGAAGATGCAGTTACAGCTGAATGTATCTGATGCTCAGAGTACAGCATGAATAAGAAAAATCCTTGCATGTCATGTGGTTCTTGCTGCAGTCATCTGTGTTCATCTCTCAGAAGGCAAAAGAATCCATTTGACACTTCAATAAATATCAAAGTAATCGTTACCAAAAAAATAGCTTCCACGGACCAGAGATCCAAGAAACAGCAGTTTTAATGAATGATTCCTAGAATCGAGTGAGTCCTCCTTTAGTCCAATGAGATGATGTCAGGAATGTTACTTCCACTGCTGGTTATGACCCCTGTCTCACTCCTGCTGCTGGATGAACTAACATGAGTACTGCTTTCATGGGGGCTGGTGGTGGTGACAGACGTACTGCTTGCTGTTAAGGGTGAGGTGAGACTATCCAAAAACATAGGAGGACAGTACTGCTTGAAACAAACAATGATGTCGATGAGGAAGAGGCTACATTGATTTTAAATATAGAGACTAGAAATTGTTAGATATGCACAAGTGATAGCCACATATTTAAATCTCAGTGGGACTTAAAAGCTTCTCAAAACTTCACATCTTTGGATGGAAGGTTGGCATGAATTTTAACATTTTACATTATTTTTTGAGTGCAGCATATTCCTGATTGTCTCAAAACTCACAGAATTTGTGACCAAATATGTAGTAGTACAAAAATGTCAACAATAACTAAAGTTATTTAATACTAAATATTGGCCCCAAAATTATGACTCATACTTAATCTCAAAAAGAATTTGCTCAAATGTATTTATACCAGATTTAAAACACACTGTAAAAGGCTAATAAACGTATTTTTAATGGTGTTAAGAAAAATGCTAATGCAAAATTCAATAATTCTCTCAAAATTTAGTATTAATCAGACCCTTAAGGAATAATGTTAACACTGATCAGCGGGAAGGCAGCATCTGACTCCTTTGTACATACACGTAACAGAACCTGTGTAATTAGAAGATAGCATACATTCTAATATAGAGACTACATGGTAGCTAACTACCACGGGATGCTCAGAAAGAGAGTTATCTCAGGTACTCACAAAATTTTGGAATAAATCTTAAAGGAAATCTAATCTAATCTAATTTCCTTTGAGATGCTTGCTTGACACCCCCTTCCAACTGTTCAAATTTCTGGTTTCTTTAACATCTTAGTTGCTGATTCCCAAACTAATTCCGACCTGAGTTTAGTACTCTAATATTGACCTGGAGGAACAGAGAGAGACAAGAGCTAAAAGCTTTATATCACCATAGAATATTTTATGTGAGAGACAACTGCACTGACTTGAGTGAGATAAGTGAGGTCCAGTATACAAGAGGAGAGGTCCTAAGTCTGTGTTTAGATTGACTGTATGAAAGAAGATCAGTAAGGATATCTGATCAGTATTATCAATTCTATATATTATTCAGCCTATCATCAGAGGTATTAAAAACAGAAATTTAAAACTGAAGTTGTTTAGAGTACATGATCTTCAAGAAGACCATAAAATGGGAACAACGGCCCCAGGTTTAAGGCTGCCAGTCAGTGGAAGGGCAACAACTAAAATTCAGGGTGCCTTTTAAAAAAGTAACTTAATGTTTAGGATGGACAATTGTCTTGGTTCATCAACAAAACGAATGCCAGGCACAAAGACATTCAAGGGGAGTTCTTAAAGAGCTTCTAAGAACCTCTAAAGAGAGTTGCACTGTCAGGTATTAAACTTCTTTAAAATCAATTTCTAATTTTCCACTAAAATTGAGCCAAGAATCTGGAAAAAGCCCAGAAAGTTAGCATTTTATTTCTACTACCTCTGAGGGAGTTTTTGACCACCTAGGAGTAAAAAGTACCCTTCTTCATTTGTATAATGAATGCTAGATACTACAGTCCTGCTATCAATAGCCTCTACATCTTGAAATCTTACAATACTCAGGTTGCAGCCAATCTAGCTCTGTAGCCTTTATGTGTAATTTGAACACATCTGCATAAGGATAACAGGGATTAAGGGGGCAATGTGGAGGTAAAGTAGAACAAATCTAAGGATTCAAGGAAAACTGAAAGCACAACCTCACCCTTCATTTGGCTTAGCAACAAGTTAGCCTGACACCAAGCATGCTAAATAGCCCTATAAAATCAAAATCCTCTAGGTTAAAAGATCATTTTTTAAAAAAAGGATGATTCACATTAAAAACAGTAATACTTTTAAGCCTGAAGAATCTATTTCCTTAAAAAACAGATAGATATTTTGCTACAGAATCTACTGCTGTAACAAAGTCAACTCAGAATGAGAAGAAGAAACTCCTCATTCTGTGCCTGTTACCTTGGGCCCAAATTTCCAGTGCTGTTTATGTGATCAGATACAGAGTACTGAACCAGGAAGCTGATACAAGACCTGTGGTTAGCTGATTCTGAGCAGCCTACAAAGCAGTGGTGCATGGCTCATCCTCTATCCCTCCCTACTCTCAACACTTCTCTCAAAGTCTCTTTCTCTGTTTTGCTTTTCCCTTCAGCTTTTCCCATGCCTTTTCCTCCTCTGCTCTGCCTCTGCTATAAGCCTTATCAGTGGAGTCCACACTCATTGCAAGGTCTTCATGTTGGGACGCTGGGATACTAGAGTTTCTTATCTCTGACAAAGAAAACAGGAATGACTGGTTTATAGCAATTTTAGATTAGGACATCTCCAAAGTCTGAATCTGATTGCCTTTAAAAACAAGGAAGAATCAAGCTAATGATTCAGTCTGTTTAATCAGCATCAGCTATTTTCTATGTATAGAGCAAGTGTTTTACAACTTATCTCTGTAAGGTTTTAACTTCCAGTCATTGAGCACTGCTTCCCCTCATTTTAATCACTCAAATGCTCGTAAGAAATGCCAACTGATTATATTAAACTAAATAAAATATAATGTAAACTTCCAGCATTAAAGGCCAACATATAAACTGAGAACTAGCAACTTCATCCCTCCAAGTAAAATTGTGAAATATTTATATAGTACTTCCTTTCCATCAATTTAAGTAACTGAGAGTTGACTGTCCTGATTTTATGCAACTGGTCATTTTTAGTTAGTATGACACAACCAACAATCAAATACAAATTAGTTGCTTAAATTCAGGATACATACCTGGGGATCAACTGGAATAAGGGAAAGAAAATCCAAACCTAAAACAAAAATGTTCTGTTAATAGTTGTCTCATATGTTGGAGACAAGAATTATTTCCCTAAATCATTTTTTATTTATCTTAAGTCATAAAACATTTGGGTTAATAAGGTCTTACCATTCTGCCATAGGGAAGGTCTATACCACAATCAGGATATTTATGTGGATAAAACCCAAAAATGAACATATTTCCTAACAAAACAACTAGAAAAACCGCCTCCCAGAGACTTAAAGGGGGCAGTCCAAAATTTTTCAGATAAATAGGACTAGTCAAAGCAAACTTTCCCCCTTTATCACTTAGCAGAATGAGAAGCAATAAAATGAAGATGACGATCTGGATTCGGACCATTAAAAAAACATACTTAAGACTCTTAAGGTACTTCACATTTATTTTTTAGAAATACACCACACTGAGCTTCATCTAAAATATCACTTCTTAGGCAGATAAATGTCTATTTCACGGACAGCTCTCTGTTCCCCGGTTCCCACAACAAGAGTAGCAGTACACAGTTCAACGTGCTGCACAAAGCAAGCACCTGCTAACTGCTGCTCACTAACAAGCTAAATCTTACCAAGGTTTGCTGGGTTATAAGCTAATGCAGTTTTCTAAACCAAAGCTTTGGGATTCTCCAGTTATGCTTTTGAACTAGAACTGTGGTAAAACGTTGCCCAGTAATACCATTTTGAAACATTAAAGTTATAACAATAAATAAAAAAACATTTCAGGTCTGAAAAATCTAGCAATAAACTTCAAGGTCAGTCCCCATAGACCTCTGTTTGACTAAATTTCAAAACATTAAAAAAAAATAAAAATCACATATTAGGTGTACCTTACTAAGACGGGCCAATTTCTATCCATTCTGTGAATTTTTATATGCTGGTATTCAATGTCACCTCAAGTATAATAATCATACAGAGTGTACTCTAATACTAGACTGTTACTCTAAAGAGAGAATATTAGCAGGAAATATTTAAAATATTTAATAACCAGTATGAAAATTTTATAAATCAAAATGTTAAAGTATATTTATTCCCTGATAATCTCTAAACAAGGGTATGATAAAAATACTTATCAAGTAATACAAGCTGTAGCACCAATCATTTGAAAGAAGTCATTTAATTTCTAAAGCATTTTTGAAAACTGCTGATATTTTTCATTTCATATGCCTATCACTAGCTATATGATACAGCAAGGTTTGAGCCAACACTGGAATTACAACAAACTTTTCCAAGGAGCTCCCCATTAAATTGATACTACTAAGTAGGTGACATATCTCAATAAGCAAAGAGTTTCTCTTCACACTAATGATACTGTCCAGTAAATCCTCTCTCTGCTTCAGCTGAACAGTAATTCACAATTTGTCTAGCCCTTATAACACCTTCTGAGAGTTTTATACATTCAACGTTTCTATTATGGACTACGTCACAAAAAGTTTATTTGCATATCATTTTATTGGCTTAATTTTGTTTTGCTTCAAATGGTATATAACATTATTTATATAATAACTTCTGCTTTTAAAAGCTTATTTAATTTCAAATATTCAATCACTTTTAATGTTTGTTGAATAACTCAGTCCATTTGAATAACAAAATTTCTTTATAAAGCTACAGAAAGTATTGCTATTTCCGTTGGAATATTGTGTATTGAAGCCAAATCACTCAAAATGCTCATTTTCTAAAGTTTATTCCCATTTTGTAACTTCAGTTTAAATAAATACACAGGCTTGATATAATTTTCAAGCTGTTTTTGTAGTTCTAGCACTGGAGACTGCCCATCGAGGAGGTGCCAAGTGTCTCCATATTTTCATTATTTCAATTCCCATCTCTTCAGATGTACTGCAATTCTCTTTGATGATTATTTCATGTGTGCTAGTAGATATACAGTCTACTGATAAAACATTTTAAGAGATTTGTTTGATCTATATCTTTTGACACCTCATCCAGGGATAACTGAATATGGTAACTTATACAATGCCATAATAAAATGTCTAGAAATTTTTTTGAAATTTTGGTTGAAACCCATTGTCTCCCTAGCATTACACAGATGCTGTATACACAAAATTCAATAATGTTTTTAATGTAAATATTTCTCACTGAAACCATTTTTCTCAAACAGTAACAAAGAAGTTCAATATAGTATTTCAGATGTTATTCCTCCTATTAAAAGAAGATTACCAACAATGTCTTGCAATTCTACTTTGTAAGAACAGACTATTAAAACCCTTACATGAAATAGATGACGTTTCACAAACAGTGATCAAATGTTATTGCCTTATTTTCTAAGTTTAGTAAAATGCTGTTTTCTTATTTCACCGTAAGTTTGAACTGCAATGATATGTTGTACTGACGTATTTTTAGGCCCTCCTAAGTACTCCACAGTTGAAAATGCTCATCTTTAACTAAAAAGCAGGTAGTGTTAAAAATTCTGATGGTACATTCTAAATGCTTTTGTCAATACTGATAAAATTGTCGTTTTAGATTTTAAATGCTTCTTCATGTGAAACTGATTCTGTATGTCTTATTAATAACAACACATTCTCCTTACTTGAGCCATGAACTTTAACAAAACATAACTCCTACATGATTAAATATGTAAATGTTTAGCACTTTCAAATTTTAATGATACAACTTTTGAGCACTATTCCCACCTGACAAATATGGCACTAGCAATAATAAGGCAGTCATATTTTTTCATGAAATAATCAAGCTGTTTTCCATTCCATAAATACAAATTATGTTTTATTTTGCATTCACTGCTGCACAGTATCAGAAGATGTTCCAAGCTGCAGTTCATTATTAATATCATTTCTTCTTTGTTCTCCTGCAGATTCAGAAGATTCATGTTTACGATGTTTAAAAGGAATGTTAAGAAATGTATTAAAAGTTTGTCATCTCTCCATTCTTGGTGTTCTATTTAATATTTTATTATAAATTATTAAACTTATAAATATCAAAACTCTGTACAGTATGACTAATTACTTAAAAATTATGCACAAAAAATCTCCAAAGTAATTACTAATTACAAAAGAGCATATTAACAGTAAAACCAAAGTAAAAACTAAACTACTTAGATGTAGTAACTGCTACATAATTCATAGATGACGGTAAACTGGTAACTCTTCTAAAGTACAACAGTTCCTATTCTATTCTGTTTATCAACTGATAAGAAAGCCTTTCAACATTTTAATAATCAGTATCACTATATTGGCTTATATTGGCTAAATATCAGCCCTGGATATTAGTCTTAGTTCCTTAATGTCAGCTTGAAATGCATTTTATGAAATACACAGTTAACATATTTTACTGTTTTTCTCAAATCTGTACATTTTATAAAGTAAATAGGCTGACTTTATGCCCAAATTTTGAAATAATATAAATTCCCTGAAATTAAAAATTCATCCAAACTCACATAACTCAAAAACTAACAGGGCAAGTGATTTGTACATTGTACCTATTCTATCGCTAAATGGCCAGAGTCACTCAGTAAAAACAGAGAACGTTCATTATCTTTTTTCAGAATTTTTAATTCAAGATCTTTAGGAAACAAATCCTTCTGGAAAGCTTGTTTGTAAGATGACATGTGGACACTCTTCAACTTCATTTGAAACTAGCCACAGTTAAAGCAAAACATGGCAGTAAGGAATTAAGACTCTCTGACTTTCCATCTTTCTTAGGACCACGAAACCTCACCTGTAACTCAGCATCAAGCTTTGTATCAACAAATACTCTATAATTGGTGCTAGCTGGGTTTGCAAACTCTTTTTTAAAATACCAATTCCCAAAGTACATGTGGAGTAAACACATTTAAGAAGCAAAAGGTACCTAACATTTTTTTTGATGGATACTATTTTTAGTCTACTCTTTTCCATTAAATTTTATTCAAACTGAATAAATGCTGAACAAATTTCAAGTGGCAAAATTACACTGGGGCAGAGTACACAACTATCAACTTCTTCAACAACACAAACTTTGCCCAACAGAATATACATTGTGGGGCTTCCCTGGTGGTGCAGTGGTTGAGAGTTCGCCTGCCGATGCAGGGGATGCGGGTTCGTGCCCCGGTCCGGGAGGATCCCACATGCCACGGAGCGGCTGGGCCCCGTGAGCCATGGCCGCTAAGCTGGCACATCCGGAGCCTGTGCTCCGCAACGGGAGAGGCCACAACGATGAGAGGCCCGCGTACCACAAAAAAAAAAAAAAAGAATATACATTGTGCTTAAAATAAAGACCTTACTAAGAGGGGCAAGAAGAATAAATCATAGGTCAAAATTAATTTCCTAAATCCAGAAAATTAACAGGAGGAGGTGACTGTATTCCACTAAAAGGGTCCTTCAAAGAGAAGGGAAGTCATGAATTTAAGAGTCACTGGTACTAACTTGCTCAAATTTGATCGACCAAAAGTCTGCAAAAACAATGGCTATGTAGGGAGAGAAAAAGAGGGAGGGAGGAAAAAGCTTTAATTTTATAGTATGGCCTTGGTTGCATACGTCTTGCTACTAAGGTAATTCAAGCAGCCTTGAAGCTTTTAACTGTTGAGTTAACATACATATAAAAGATATCCCTCAATATTAAGCAGAGCTCTAGGGAAACAGCAGGTAGATCCTATTTTTACAGGGTAAAGCTGGTAGGCAACACTGACCTCACAGTACACCAGTATATTCTGAAGTTGTGATGGGATACCAAGAAGTGATGGGCTACTAAAAAAAGTATGAGAAAACATTCTCCCTAACCTGTGAAGCTTCCATGATAAATGAAGAAAGAGTCTCCCAGTATAAATTCTCTATGAGGAAGAATAAATTCTGTAAAATTTTCCTACTGTTTTCCTCTCATCAAAATCTACAGATTGCTCTATAGTTAAAATAATAGGAACTGAATGTGATATATTTAAAACATACTAACTTTACAGGAAGCCTCTCCTTAGCAATTTCCTTAGCATTTCTATTTAAGATATTTGAATTATATTTGCTCCACAGATTAAGATAAAAAGAAATGGTAAAACTTGATAAAAAAAAAACAAAACACCTCTTCACATACCTGGCAAGTCTGATGACATGCTTGATATTGGCGTGTGGTGGAATGGTACTGAGTAGTCTGTTAATGAAGGCGGAATAGCAGCAGGATCAACCGAAGTCACACTGGGCACCCTTACAGAAGATGGCTGATACATGAGAACCCTGTTTTAAATAGCACGGGAAATTACAAACAATCTGGCTGTTAGTTCACAGGAGAGAAGGGCTGTACCACTGGGCATTGTCAGTCGTTAAGTTCACTATGTTTCCAAACAACTATACGGCAGCTACTCACTACACAGTACTCCACTCACTCTCCTCTTTCATAACAGTCTTCACTTTAACATGAACACATGTTGGCTCTCAACAGCAGCTGTGACATAAGAGCAAGGTGGGGCTTCCCTGGTGGCGCAGTGGTTGAGAGTCCGCCTGCCGATGCAGGGGACACGGGTTCGTGCCCCGGTCCGGGAAGATCCCACATGCCGCGGAGCGGCTGGGCCCGTGAGCCATGGCCGCTGAGCCTGCGCGTCCGGAGCCTGTGCTCCGCAACGGGAGAGGCCACAGCAGTGAGAGGTATACCGCAAAAAAAAAAAAAAAAAAAAAAAAAAAAAAAAAAAAAAAAAGAGGAGGAAAAAAGGAAAAAAAAAAAAAAAAAAAAAAAAAAAAAAAAAAGAGCAAGGTGGCGTTAAAACATAATGGACAGTGCTGGAGCAATACATAAAACTTTGATCCACAAACAGGAATATACTCTACATAATGATTTTATTAATGTATATGTAACATGTATGTGAAGATTAGTAATTTTATATATAAAGAAATTTAGAAATAAAATAGAAGACTCCTAAGATTTGATTAAAATCAGAGTACCTTTATGAGTGAAGCTACTTACTATAGCTCAAGCATGATTTCTTCCATCCTAACGTGAACTGTTAATTATTAGCGATCTTATCTAGGAATCACCCAAGCAAAGACAGCCAGTCCTAAAGCCAGCCAGCCTGATAACAACAGGCAGCAATCAGCAATTAGAATAAGACAACGACTCAGGATTTCAGACATAATATCCAGAAATAAAAACACTGGCTACCATGATACCATCTACTCTTCTAAGAGGGCTTACGACTTTGAAATTCTCTGTTCATGCTATGAAAAACACAAATTAAATACACTTAAGATACACTTTATTACTGGTATTTATACATGTACGTATACACACTATATATATAATAGTAATAACTTTATAATTTTAAGAAGCAGTATAGTTAAACATATTTTTGAAAAAGTTCAGGAAAAAAGAGAGATGATTTTGCATTCTTCCTACTTAACCTTCATTTTATCTTAGTCCAGGGTAAACAATTACAAGTTCTCAAGAAAACATCTTGAACATATACAAGAAACTAAGCAATGTTACTGACCCTCTGGCTGATGGTGGCCACCTTTTTGTCCAGCATCTTAGTGAGGCTGCAGTGGTAGCACCTGCTCTCCGAGCTCTGCGATGCCACACAAGGATGACAAGAAAAAGATAGATGCTGGAAAGTCAGCCAAGAAAGACAAAGACCAAAGGCAAAATGTGGGACAAGCTCAATAACCTAGTCTTGTTTGACAAAGCCACATAAGACAAACTCTGTAAGGAAGTTCCTGACTATAAGCTTTATTAAAACCCCAGCTGTTGTCTCTGAGAGACTGAAGATTCACAGTTCCCTGGCCAGTGCAGCCCTTCAGGAGCTGCTCAGTAAAGGACCCATTAAACCAGTTTCAAAGCACAGAGTTCAAATAATTTATACCAGGAACACCAAAGGTGGAGATGCCCCAGCTGCCAGTAAAGATGCATAAACAGGTCCCACCACTGTACATTTTGAAAAGTAAAACTTTACTAAACTGAAAAAAAAAAAAAAAGGAGGGTGGGGGACGGGGACACAGGGACATTAGGTCATTAGGACATTAAGGTCAGCATTCCAAAGCGCTGCCAGTAAACTACCGTGAGCTTAATAAGAGAGGCACAGAGCTCTGTAGCTGGAAGGGACCACTACAAAGATGAAGCACAACTGACAGAAACAGTACAACCATCAAAGTTAGACTGAGGTGACAAGTAGGTCCTCTAGGTGTCCTTTCCCTTGGTTGAAACTTCCTGTTATTGCTCAGATTATTAAATACTAGTAATAAGAAATGATGACATATTTGCATGACATTCTTCATACTCTAAACAACTGACAAAACTATTTCATAACCTCAATTAAAAATCTCAAACCACTTAAATAATCACCACCTATTTAAACACTGGAGTCCCTCTAAAACCAGTTTCCATTATAACATGAGGCTCTTGTCTAGCTGTTATTCTGTACTATTCGTCAAAAATACAGATGTTGTTGGAAAGGAGGAAAATGAAGTCATCTTGAGAGGACACACATGGCTGTGCTGGCAACTGCTAGTCTCAGAAAAGCAAATAAATAACATAGGTCAGAGTTCAGGAATCTTAAACTGATCCATTTGGGAGGCAAAGGAAATATAACATGCTTGAGACGGTAACATAAGCCTCATATTTCAAAACACATTTTCCAGATGTAGATGAAGATGGACAAAAAGAGCAACCTGCCTCGGTTAGAATCAGAAGGTTTCTTGGCCTCCAGTGTTACCTGTCAACCTAAAACCACAAAGGTAGACTCCAGAGGGGGAAAGAGAAAACCTGAGATGAGCTCAAGTACATATGTTATATTAAAGCACATCTTTTTCTGGAGGTTTGAAGGCACTGGTCCTCTACAAGGATGAAAGTAGAACAAAAAATCACCAAAAGTATTTTCAAATTACAAATGATCCTACCTCCCACACAAGAATGTGTATCAGAAATTGGGGGCTGGGGGATGGGGATAAGAAGGAAAAAGACAGGGACTTCCCTGGTGGCACAGTGGTTAAGAATCCGCCTGCCAATGCAGAGGACACGGGTTCGAGCCCTGGTCCGGGAAGATCCCACATGCCGCGGAGCAACTAAGCTCATGCACCGCAACTACTGAGCCTGTGCTCTAGAGTCCGTGAGCCACAACTACCGAAGACCGCGTGCCTAGAGCCCATGCTCCGCAACAAAAGAAGCCATCACAATGAGAAGCCCTCGCACCACAACGAAGAGTAGCCCCCGCTCACCGCAACTAGAGAAAGCCTGCGTGCAGCAATCAACACCCAACACAGCCATAAATGAATGAATGAATGAATGAAGACACTGGTATATGTTAGTACTAAGGAGGGGGTTTAAAAAGTGGCTCTGATTATTATGGTTGTTTCACAGTATTAATATCTTAATCATATATATATTTTTTAAGATGCAAGCTTTTGAAGAAGACCTATATGTGTGTGTGTGTTTGTATACATATATATGTATGTGTGTGCATATATATATACACACATACAATATACACACATACATATGATTTCATTTATTTTAAAAAGTTCCTACTTAAAGGTACATTTAATCTGTCACTTTTTCTCTGACACTGAAAGAAATGAAAAGAAAAATTTCAAGTTTACAAGAAAAAGACAATGGCTGCCTTCCTCTTGCTCCCTCTTCTTGTCCTTTGATGTCTCACACTGGAGATTGTCTTTTGTCTTGATCCTGAACTGACCTTTCAACCTGGATCAGGTTTATAGAAAACAACAATAAAACTCATTTTCCTACCCTGGCCCCTTTATTTCCATCTGTAGAGGAGTAAGGTCAATGTCCCAATGCACATGTCACCACAGTAACTCTTTTTTTTTTTTTTAAATTCTTTTTTTAACCACAGTAACTCTTAACCACTGCATATCTTCTGTTCTCATAACATGAAACGTTGAGTGATTAAACAACTATTCCTTGCTTCTCCAATACAAAATGCTGTCAAAACACATGAAAATGTCACAATCCACTGACAGTACAAATTATTAAATCAATATCTAAAATCTCAGCAAACATCAAACTATTTAGTGTAGGTTAATTCCTATTACCTGAACTTTGTAACCATTAATACAAATTCAACTTTATATAGAATGGGTGAAATTCGCCATTTGTTAGGATTATCAAATTACCTACTAGTAGAAAGATTTTTGTTTTAATCAGAATCTTCACAAAGACCACATTCAGAAAGGTAAATGATTCTGATGCCTATGCAAAAAAAGATGTATTTATAGATATGGAATATCAGGAACCATGGAGAATGTAAATGGCTATGTCTGGTGGAATTGTGGGTATGTGATGCTATAAAATAATAAAAACATTTTTTAAAACTTTTAGTATTTGTTACTCCCTCCTCACAGGATTGGCAAATACACACACAGGCTTTATGTGTACAATATGTATGTGTACATATATAAATTTTTATAGCTGTATCCATAGTATCACAGCACAAAGGTAAACTGCTGGCATGCTGCTAGACAGCAAACATTAGTATTCTAGACTGTGTACTAGATCACTGAATTCATCATACTTGGCCCCAACTTACATGTCTGAAAATTCAGTAACTTGAATTTTTATCCATAAACCTGAAATTCACTGGGTGCTCCCACTTTATGGTCATAAAAATATTTTAAAAGATTCAATTTTGCTAATGATTCTTCATCTATTTCTAATCTTTGTTTCCTGTCTTTAGAATACCTCCTCATTAATGACAAAGCAGTCATTGAATTTCCCAGCCATGGGGTAGGGACATAATATTTAAAATTATCTTTTAATTTAGAAAAATAGCAGAAGTTTCCTAAAAGTCTTAGATTAAGGTGCCAATTTCTTCTGACAGGCTATGCAGGGAAAGAGGCTAGAAGAATTACCATCAAAGTGTTAACAGAATGCTTTTTATTTCTTGATGCTTTGAAAAATTGTTTATAAGAATAATTTTTTTCAAAAACAATACCTCTTAAAAAATAACTGCTCACCTGAATTTTAGACTGTAACTTAAAGTAAGTTTTCCTGTTTTTCCTCTATTTCCCATTTGCTTACTATCATTGACCAAGAAGTCCTATGATAAACTTACACCTCAGGAAAAATTTCTAGATGCTGACACAAAAGAGAGGATACGAACAGAATGACCAGGAACAAAAACCAGGAGATAAAAAGTAAGAGTTGGAAGGGATTACAGAAATGATATAACCATAGCGTGAGTCTCCACTGTGACACCTGGACAGGTGGCATCCACTCTTCCTTAACACAGAAAATGTGATTTTAGCACAAAACATCAACTTCCTTAGTGTTCAGAAAACTCCAACGGGAAGTTTTTCCATGTATCTTTCCTCCATTGGACTTAGATCTGCCAAATGTTATAACAAAGAATAAACTTAACCCAGTTCATCAATGACTCCCGTTCAAGAACTACAAGATAACTATAACATATTCTTTTCTCCTGGCTTAACAGCTTCAATCCTTAGACCCATTCATCCATCAGGCTATGTTTCCACTATTCACCATCCTGTTTCCCTCCTCTGGCTGCTCTCATTAATACCCTTCTTGATGACAGCCCTGACTAAAATGGTCTAAGTGAAAGTCTTCTAGCCTAAAAATGGAACGAAACTGGCATGCGTATGTATCCTGGACACTGCTTCGCTTATTAATGCAGTCTAAGAACAAATCAGCTCAAGTGGTGAACCCTTCAAACCATTAAGTGAATTCTGACACTTCAAAGAGTTTCTATCAGGAATGGCCATTAATTTATGGAATGTCACCATCTATTAAAATGACTATATACAGTCATCCCTTGGTATCTACAGGGGATTGGTTCCAAGGACTCTCCCACCCCCCACAGATACCAAAACTCATGGATGCTCAAATCCCTTATATAAAATGGTGTAGTACTTGCATATCCCCCATATACTTTAAATCATCTCTAGATTACTTTATAATACTTAATACAATGGAAATGCTATGTAAATAGTTGCTGGCAGCAAAGAGCAAATTTTGCTTTTTGGAACTTAAAAAAAAATTTTCCCCAAGTATTTGTGATGATCCATGGTTACCCGAATCCATGGATATAGAGGGCTGACTTGTTGTCCTATGACAAGATCCATTTTATCAATGTATTTCCTAATAATAAAGCATTCTTAGATAAACCCTACTTGGTGGTAATGGATGCCATTTTAATGTATTATTAAATAATTTACTAAGACTGAATTCAGAATTTTCACTGAACTTCCTGTTTCATAATGGTTCTTCTCTTTTGGCTGTTAATGCGTAAGTCTAGTTAGGGTATTAAGAGTTATGTCAACTTTGTGGAATGAGCTGGGAAGCTGCAATTTACGGACATTTTAAACCAAAATTTTCATGTGTTGCTGGTTTAGTCAAAAGTTTCTACCTTATACTCACAATGTTAGTTTTTATTTTCTTTTTAACCTCGATGAGGAGACTTACATCTATCTCTACGGTAGCTGACCGCAGGTGTGAACTGTCCTGATTCCTCTGCATGTTGAAGTCATTTCAGATTGTCACCCAATGTACGTGCCACTCCTCCAGTTCTGAGTCCTCATCAAGTATTGGTAAAAATGTGCGAAAGGAACATAGAGGGTAGACCCTTATGGCGAGCCACCAGAGACACCCTCTATGATCACAGTAACTCATGAGTCCATATCACTACGCACAACCCTTCAACCTGGCAGGAAACCATCTAACTATAACACTGTGCAACCTATGTTTTTCCAGCATATTCTAAAGAGTTTCATTAGAGAGTAAAATCTGGAAATACCATATCTAAGTATTCATTCCCATGATTCTCCACTTTAGTAAACATTTCAAAATTACATTTTCATTTTTTATTATTTAAATGCTAGAAGTGCCAAACAAATTGTCTGAAAGGAACAATAAATGATCAGCATACCCCCCAAAAATCCCACTTGAAATACTTATTTCATTTTCTGTTCCACTAAATAAACAAACAAACAAAAAATACCCTTACTGTGATACATAAATCACATCTGGAAATATAAGCATTTTAACAGTGAAGAAGGCAGCACAAAAAGTTTAATTCTCCTGGTTTCAAAAGTAACTATAAAAAAAGAATGTTTCAAAAGTGCACCAAGAATATAACTCCACTTGTATAAAATGTCTAGAAAAGGCAAGTTTATAGAGATAAAAAGATCAATGGTTGTCTAGATTTGGGGTGTGCATCAGGATTAACTGCAAATGAACATGAGAGATGTTTACTGGCTGTTCAGAATATTCTACAACTGAATTGTGATGATGACTATACAGCCCTATGAATTTACTAAAATCACTGAACTGTGCAACTGAATACTTAAGATGGGAGAATTTTATGGTATATAAATTATACCCCAATAAAGCCATTAGAGAAGAGAAGTGCTATGAGAAGCCAAAAGATAAGGCTGGCATACTCAAGTTTGAAACAATATGTTCATAGATGTCAAGAGAACCCGCTGCTGCTTTCCTGCAGATTCCAAAATCTCTAAGAAGCACCTATTGCTAAATACTCAAACCTGTCACTCACTATAGGTCAGCAACAGCTTCTGCCAGATGACTCATAAATAAACGCTAGACTGCTTTTACTAGCCCATATTTTGCCCTGGAGAGGGTGAGAAGGGAAGGCAATCAATTTTTTACTGAGACAATGACCATGTGGTTGACACTGAGGCTGAGCTCTTTCATTATCTTATTGAAACCTGAATTTAATCTTATGAGGTAGGCATTATTTAACCCCATTGTACAGAACAGGAAAAGGAGGCTCAAACAAGTTAAATATTTCAACCAAGATCACAGAATGAGTAAGCAATGGTGTCAAAATTGGAATCCACACTTGTCAGATTCCCAATTCCACACACTCGGCTTCCTCATGTTGGTCTGTGATGCCAAATTTACTCCTTCCAAATAGATTCGAGAAAATAACAAAAAGTATCAAATTTGAAATAAATATTTAGACATGAGAAGATTTCAACTCTCACTTCCCAAAGATGGGAATATATTCTTCATCAAAATTTGCTTTCCTATAAACAACATGCTCACTTGAAAATATTTCAACTGAACAAAAGGCAAATTAAAATAGCCCTATATGGTTATGCAACTCTCAGAGACATTTACAAACTTATCCCAAGAATAGTTAGTTCCAAGTGTAATAAACAATAGTGAACTATAAATTAACAAACCCTTTGGTTGGGCTGCTTTGTGTTTCTGACATAAAGATGCATTTCCTTTTGGCAGGAGGGTCTTCCTCTTCATCAGAAGAGCTTTCTATTGTTAGGTCAATGACATCCACTTTCTTCTTGCTTGCCTCATTGGCTACAGTCACTGAACAAGGCTTACTGAGGACACCTGCAGCTGCGAGTAGGGAACAGAGGGGCAATAAAGTCAAAGGTGTAACACGAGCTCTAACCATAAGAGTTTTAACTGTGTAGCACATCCTGGAGAATACACAGCCAATAAAGCCCATACTCTGTCCCACAGACAGAGACCAACTCTCTAACTCCAGTCATCTGTCTATAAAATGACTGCTTACCTAGGGAGACAGGGTGAACGCTATGCCTTGTGAGAAGATCAAAAGCCTCTTTCGGATGGCACACTCCGCGTTATCTCCCCAGTACTGGGACAGATTTGCACAGATCCTGCACCTCACGCTGTCTCCCTAGGTGAGGACTCATGTTATACAAAGACATCCGGAGTTAAGGGGCTGGTCTCCGGCCATGGACAAGAGTATGCAGCTTTACTGGCTGTGTATTCTCACAGACATGCGGGAGGGTTAAGTCAGAATCATACTTCCAATCTAGCAAAGCAGTGGTGCTCACATCAAAGAATATATAAGCTCTGCACCATAAGCAAGAACTTGATAAAATTTTCACCTTGATAAGTGGGAAAAACCCCAAACATCTCACTTAAGTTACTCAGACATGTAAGTTTTTCTTACCAGCTATCTACTTAGGTTCTCCTTTCTGCCCACTACAATAGTCTCACATGATATGTTAACTCACCATTTCAAAGAGTGGTGAGTTGACTCACCATTCTACTACAATCTATTTAGTAGAAAATGCATGCTACTTGATAATGGAAAAGCAGCAGCAACTAATTAACTAAATCACTACTTTTCTCAAGGATGAGGAAAACCCTGATCATTCCACCCATAGGTTCAGTAACAATCACAAGAGAACGATTAATATTGACATAAATCCTTTACTTTTTCCTCTCTTCTTACCCTGAACGCCTATTATTCATTACATTATTAGAATGTTAAATATAGTCAGCACAAAACTCAAATGCAGTGACTGGACTATGTCAGATAAAAAGAAACTAAGTTCACCTATCAGTTTCAATTTCTCAAACAACCTTTATTTTCCCCACTCAGGGTAGACAGCACAGGGAGTTGAAGGTTGAGTATAATTCCTAGGTAACCAAGGCAATAGTCAAATTTCTTCCCACAAGGCAATGGAAACAATTAGTTCACTTCTTTACCAACTAACCTATGACCATCTTCCCCCACCCTCCATTAATGGATGATACAGCCTCTCTAACCACACCTCCACCTGGGGTTCCTCCAACAGGTGCTCTAAAAATAATTCTGAGGGACCTCCCTGGCAGTCCAGTGGTTAAGACTCCGTGCTCCCAATGTAGGGGACATGGGTTCGATCCCTGGTCAGGGAACTAAGATCCCGCATGCTGCACAGTGTGCAAAATAAATAAATAATTTTTTATAATTTTTAAAATGAAAAGTTCCAAATAAGTGTCCACAGAAATGTCATTTATAATTTTCCATGTTGTAACAAGCACCATATATTAAAATGATTTTAAAGAACACAAGTAACAAATGTTGGAGAGGATGTGGAAAAAAGGGAACTCTTGTGCACTGTTGGTAGGAATGTAAACTGGTGCAGCCACAGTGGAAAACAAAGTGGCAGTTTCTTAAAACATTAAAAATATAACTACCATATATGACCCAGCAATTCCACTCCTGGGTATATATCCAAAGAAAACCAAAAACACTAATTCGAGAAGATACATGCACCCCCAATGTTCACAGCAGCATTATTTACAACTGCCAAGATATGGAAGCAACCTAAGTGTCAACAGATGAATGGATAAAGACAATGTGGTATATATATGTATTAATATATACAATGGAATATTACTCAGCCATAAAAAAAACAAAATTTTGCCAGTTGCAGGAACATGAATGGACTTGGAGGGCATTATGCTAAGTGAAATAAGTCAGAGAAAGACAAATACTATATGATATGACTTACATGTGGAATCTTAAAAATATAACAAACTAATGAATATAAGAAAAAAGAAGCAGACTCACAGATACAGAGAACAAACTAGTGGTGACAAGTGGGGAGAGGGAAGAGGGGAGGGGCATTATTACAGGGGTGGCGAAGCAGGAGATACAAACTATTAGCTACAGGATAAGCTACAGGATGTGTTGTACAACACGGGAAATATAGCCAATATTTTACAATAACTATAAATGGAGTATAATCTTTAAAAATTGTGAGTCACTACATTGTACACCTATAACTTCCATAATATTGTAGAGCAACTATACTTCAATAAAAATAATAAAATGATTTAGGTGATTGTTTTATTTACTTTATATATGAAAAATATACTATGAAAAAACTGATTATAATGTGGTATAAACTTTAGCACACTTAAGAATAAAAATCATTTGGGAGAAATTACATATGTAATAGATGATCAAAAGATAAAGTGAGCAAACTGAGCTCCAAATGGTAGCTCTAATGGCCAAAGTTAACGCTAACGATAACATCACACAAGTCCCATCGTTTTGCTCTCTGCTGCCATTCTGCACATACTTTCTATTTTTGTACATGGTTGGCTGGATACTTTCATAGCTTCTTTCTTCGGTCTCATTGGGCACCAAGAACCATCTTCTTGGAATTTGATCTCATCCACATCAGAACAGTCATTGAGAATTTCCATAAAAAGCCTATAAACCAAGTAAGAAGTACAGAAATGGAATCAAATGGCTCTGTTCAAAGGTGAAATAAAGTAACACATTTTACCTTGGAGACAAAAGTAATGCTTTTTGTTTGTTTTGGCCCTAGGCTTTAGCTGTTTAACGGGCAACAAAAGAGTTAAGTGACTTACTGAATATCATCTTAAAAATCAGTGATTAAACAGAAATAGACACCTGGAGCCTTCTTGCTGGGATTGGCAGTAAAGAAACCACCCTCAGGGACTTCCCTGGTGGTCCAGTGCTGGTAAGTCCGCCTTCCAGTACAGGGGACATGGGTTCCATCCCTGGCTGGGGAGCTAAGAGCCACATACTGTGGGCAACTAGGCCTGTGCACCACAACTACTGAGATTGCACACCTCAACAAGAGAGCCCACGTGCCACCAACTACAGAGTCCATGTACCCTGGAGCCCACACACCACAACTAGAGACAGAAAACATGTACTTCACAACTAGAGAGAGCCCATGCACTGCAAAAAAAAAAAAAAAAAAAAAAAAAAAAGAACCCTCAACATAACACATAAACCAAACATAAAAATTATTGGGTTCACGGCTTCTGGGAAGATAGTGGAAGAGTAAGACACGGAGATCACCTTCCTCCCCGCAGATACACCAGAAATACATCTACACGTGGAGCAACTCCTACAGAACACCTACTGAACGCTGGCAGAAGACCTCAGACCTCCCAAAAGGCAAGAAACGCCCACCCCCAACCACCACCACGTACCTGGACAGGGAAAAAGAAAAAAGAATAAACAGAGACAAAAGGATAGGGACGGGACCTGCACCAGTGGGAGGGAGCTGTGAAGGAGGAAAGGTTTCCACACACTAGGAAGCCCCTTCGCGGGTGGAGACTGCGGGTGGCAGAGGAGGAAAGCTTCGGAGCCGCGGAGGAGAGCGCAGCCACAGGGGTGCAGGGGGCAAAGCAGAGAGATTCCTGCACAGATGATCGGTGCCGACGGGCACTCACCAGCCCGACCGGCACTCACCAGCCCGAGAGGCTTGTCTGCTCCCCCGCTGGGGCGGGTGGGGCTGGGGGCTGAGGCTCGGGCTTCGGTCTGAGCTCTGGGAGAGGACTGAGGTTGGCGGCGTGAACACAGCCTGAAGGGGTTAGCGCACCACGGCTAGCCGGGACGGAGGCCGGGGAAAGGCTGGAGCTGCCGAAGAGGCAAGAGACTTTTTCTTCCCTCTTTGTTTCCTGGTGCTCCAGGAGAGGGGATTAAGAGCGCTGCTTAAAGGAGCTCCAGAGACGGGTGCGAGCCGCGGCTATCAGCACGGACCCCAGAAACGGGTATGAGACACTAAGACTGCTACTGCCGCCACCAAGAAGCCTGTGTGCCAGCACAGGTCACTATCCAAGCCCCCCTTCCGGGGAGTCTGTGCGGCCCGCCACTGCCAGGGTCCCGTGATCTAGGGACAAGTCCCCTGGGAGGACGCATAGTGCGCCACAGGCTGGTGCAACATCATGCCGGCCTCTGCCGCCGCAGGCCCGCCACGCACTCCGTGCCCCTCCCTCCGCCCGGCCTGAGTGAGCCAGAGCCCCCGAATCGGCTCCTTTAACCCCGTCCTGTCTCAGCGAAGAATAGACGCCCTCCAGCGACCTACACGCAGAGGCGGGGCCAAATCCAAAGTTGAACCCCCGGGAGCTGTGACAACAAAGAAAAAGGGAAATCTCTCCCAGCAGCCTCAGAAGGGCGTATTAAAGCTCCACAATCAACTAGATATACCCTGCATCTGTGGAATACATGAATAGACAACAAATCATCCCAAATTGAGGAGGTGGACTTTGAGAGCAAGATTTATGACTTTTTCCCCTTTTCCTCTTTTTGTGAGTATGTATGTGTATGCTTCTGTATGAGATTTTGTCTGTATACTTTTGCTTCCACCATTTGTCCTAAGATTCTATCCGTCCGTTTTTTTCCCTCTTAATAATTATTTTTTTATTTTAATAACTTTATTATATTTTATCTTATTTTATTTTACTTTATCTTCTTTCTTTAATTCCTTCCGTCCCTCCTTCCTTTCTTTCTCTCTCTCTCTCTTTCTTTCTACTTTGTCCCCCTTTTATTCTGAGCCATGTGGATGAAAGGCTCTTGGTGCTGCAGCCAGGAGTCACTGCTGTGCCTCTGAGGTGGGAGAGCCAACTTCAGGACACTGGTCCACAAGAGACCTCCCAGCTCCACATAGTATCAAACGGCGAAAACCTCCCAGAGAGCTCCATCTCAACACCAGCACCCAGCTTCACTCAACGATCAGCAAGCTACAGTGCTGGGCATCCTATGCCAAACGACTAGCAAGACAGGAACACAACCCCATAACTCCCATTTACCATTGCAACAAAAAGAATTAAATATCTAGGAATAAACCTACCTAAGGAGACAAAAGACCTGTATGCAGAAAATTATAAGACACTGATGAAAGAAATTAAAGATGATACAAATAGATGGAGAGATATACCATGTTCTTGGATTGGAAAAATCAACATTGTGAAAATGACTCTACCACCCAAAGAAATCTACAGATTCAATGCAATCCCTATCAAACTACCACTGGCATTTTTCACAGAACTAGAACAAAAAATTTCACAATTTGTATGGAAACACAAAAGACCCTGAATAGCCAAAGCAATCTTGAGAACAAAAAACGGAGCTGGAGGAATCAGGCTCCCTGACTTCAGACTATACTACAAAGCTACAGTAATCAAGACAGTATGGTACTGGCACAAAAACAGAAAGATCAATGGAACAGGATAGAAAGCCCAGAGATAAACCCACGCATATTTGGATACCTTATCTTTGATAAAGGAGGCTTGCCACAAATAGAGAGAGCCTCGCCCAGAAACAAAGACCCAACCCAGCCAAAAATAAATATAAATAAATAAATTTGGGGGGAAAAAAACGACATTTGTAAAAACTTTACCACAAAGAAAATTCTAGGCCCAAATGTCTTCACTAGGAAATGCTACCAAATATTTGAGGATTCATGATACCACTACTTCCCGCTCCCTATATAAGGCCAGCATTACTCTGATACTAAAAACAGACAAAGACAAAACAAGAAAACAACAGACCACTATCTCTCATGAACTTTAGCAAAACAAACCCAACAATAAATATAAAAGATAACAAATCATGACCAAGTGGGGTTCATCTCCAGAATGAAAGGTTGTTTAATATTTGAAAGTCAATCAATGCAAATCATCATGTCAACAGACTAGTCAGTTCAAGACAGCAGGACAAAGATATAAAAGGCATCCAGATTAAAAAGGACGAAGTAAGACTGTCTTTATTCCTAAAATATTACTGCCTATACAGAATATCCTATGTTCTACAACAATGCCATTCGAACTACAAAACGCATTTAGTAAGGTTTCAAGATAGAACATACAAAAATCAACTATATTTCTATATAATACAACTAAAAATATAAAAAACAATACCACATGAGAAATATGAAACAATGGGATAAATCTGACATAAAGCATACAAGGCCTATATACTGAAAACTACCAAACATACTGAAACCTAATTAAGTAAATAGATATATATCATGTTCATGGATCAGAAGACTAAATATTGTGAACTCACCCTCAACTTATCTATAGATTCAACATTATACAAATCAAAAACCCAGATTTGTTTTCTAATTGACAAGCTGATTCTAAAATATGCAATGAAATGCAAAATATGTATAATTGTCAAAATAATTTTGAAAAAGAATGAAGTTAGAAGTCCCACGTTACCCTGATTTCCAGACAGTGCAGTACTGACATAAATATAGACAAATCAATGGAACAGAATAAAGTTCAGAGATAAATCCACATATATATGGCCGACTGATTTTTGAAAAGAAGGTGCAAAGGCAATTCAATGAGGAAAATACAATCTTTTCACCAATGTGGCAGAACAACTGCATGACCGCATGCCAAAAACAAAAATGAAGCTAAAACCCTGCTTCTTATCTCACACCATATACAAAAATTAACTTGAAGTAGATAACAGATCTAAGTATAAAATTAAACTATAGAACTTCTAAAGCAAGCAAGGAGAAAATTTTTCTGACCTTAGGTTAGGAAAAAATGTCTTAATGTGATATCAAAAGCACAGTACATAAAAGAAAGCCTTGATAAACTGGCCTTAATCCAAGAACTTTTTCTCTTTGAAAGACACTATTAAGAGACTGAAAAGAGGAAATGGCAGAAAACATTAGCAAACTACAGATCTGATAACGGACTTACACCCACAATATATAAAGAACTATCAAAACTCAGTAATATGAAAAACAAACAACCCAACTGAAAAATGGGCAAAAGTTTAAGCAGTCACTTCACCAAAGACGACACACAGATGGCAAATAAACACACAAGAAGATGCTCAATACGGTCATAACGGAAATGCAAATTAAATCCACAATGGGGTACCACCATATACCACTAGAATGTCTAAAATTTAAAAAACTAACCATACCAAATGTTGATGAGAATGTGGAGCAACTGGAACTCTCATATACTGCTAGTGGGAATATAAAAGAGTACAACCACTTTGGAAAACAGTTTGGTAATTTATTAAAAAATTAAGCATACACCTAGTATGTGACCAGGGATTCCACTCGTAAGTACTTACCCCAGATAAATTAAAACATCAGTCCACACAAAGACCTGGACATGAATGTTCTTAGCAGCTTTATGTGCAAGAACCCCAAACCAGAAGGAACGCATAAACAAGTGAATTGATAAACTGTGGGATATCTGTACAATGGAATGCTATTCAGGAATAAAAATGAACAAACTATTGGTACATGCAGCAACGTGGACAAATCTCAAAGCAAGCATACTGAATAAAAATAAGCTAGACAAAGGAAGCAGACACTTTATGATTCTATTCATACAAAATTCTAGAAAATCCAAAACAATCTGTAGCAGCAGAAAGCATACCAGTGTTTGACTGAGGATACAGTGAAAGAAAGAGATTAGGAAGATACATGAGAAAACTTTAGGTAGGACAGATATATTCATTATCTTATTGTAATGATATTACAGGTGTATACTGGGTCAAAATGCACCAAACTGTACACTTTAAATATGGGCAGCTCTTGTATCTCGATAAAACTGATAAAAACAAATAAGGAAAAATGCTACCTTCATTAGAATATGTAATACTTTAAATATGTATTTTCCCTAATTATATGAAAAACATAATTCCAATCAAAATTCAAACAGGATTTCTCTGTGTAATTTAAGGATGCTTTTATTCAAGTGAATATGGCAAACTGTAATAAGTCAAGAAAATTCTGAAACATATGACCTAAGAGATATTAATGAATAACAGAAATCCAATAATTAAAATAGTTTTGTACTGGCCAATACTTTGATCAATGGCACAAATACCAGTTCAGAAATGACACTTGAATACAAAAAATGTTTTAAATGATGGAGGCAGTGTCTTAAGCCCATGAGAGAGATTACTCATTAAGTGTTGGTGAGATTACTGACCAACCTTCAGGTGGAAGGGTGGAGTAAAGGGATCACCTATTCGCTACCCTAAAGTTTCTCCCCTATCCCCAATTTTTTCACATAGCTCCATTCTTTACCTTCATAGCGCTTAACACAATATGCAGTTCTTTACTGTTTCCCACTCTGGAAGTGCTCTGGTTACCATTTTAGATCTAGTATCTGACACACAGCCAGTATTTAGTAAGTATTATATTGAATGAATTCGTGAAGGAATGCATGACGGAATAAAGAACTGCATGAATGGAAGGGGGAAAAAAAAATGAAATCTTAAAAGTACCTGACAAAAAAACAAGTGAACGCTCATATAAAATCTCTGGGACTTTCTAAAACACGTTAAAGACAGAAAACCAGAATGAAGAGACAGACCTGATGGAATAAAAATTTAAAGTTTCTGAATGAGAAAAATGTCACAATACAATCATAAGGCAAACGGGGAAAATATATTTAGCAAATGTAAACAGAGAAGTTAATATCCTCAGTATATAATGAGCATTTATAAGTCAGTAAGAAAAAGATGAACCACACAGGAAAAAAAACATTAAGAGACAATTCATAAAAAGTATTATAACCACCAATATAAGGATGAAGATAATAATTGATAATTATTGATAACTGATAATTCTTACAATAAATAAAAATCAAAACAATAAGATATCTTTTCAACTAGAAAACTAGTAAAGGCATTTTAAAAATAAGATTTAATATAATGAGTTTGGTAAGATGACTGAGAAGTGGGCTTCCAATACACTACTGGCAGGAGAGTGAAATGACAACTAGGAGCGTAAAATCGTTCACTCCTCCTGGGAGGCATCTTGGTAATAAATAGTAAAAGTCTTAAAATTATATTTATTCAGCATTTCAATTTCTAAGAGCTTAAGGAAAAAAACTCTGTCTAAATGAGCAAACAAAAGCTTCAAAAATGTTCGTATCACAAGGTAAAACAGAAAGAGTGGCAACCATGTAGGCTATAATATTGGGTTGGCCAAAAAGTTCGTTTGGGTTTTTCCATAAGATCTTATGGAACTTTTTGGCCAACCCAAGAGGAAAGAAAACAAACAAGCGAACAAACAAAAAAAACCCGCTTAAATGATTAGTAATGTACCCACAATGGAACATCAAGTATCTAGGAAACATACCCTAAAATATTAATGGGCAAAGGGACATGATATATGCAACTTAATTCTCAAATGGTTCAAAAGGTTTCTGAAAATAGTAATCTCTTTCTCTCTATATACACACATGCACACACCAAAAATACCTACACATTAAGAGGGAATGTGACAAAACAAATATGGCAGAATGTTAACAACTAACACATTGTACTACTGTGCAACTTCTTGCTAAGTTTGAAATTATTTCAAAGTAAGTTAAAAAGTAAAAGTTTACAGAGAAAAAAGTCCCATCACTCTTCATTGTCTCATTCCTCTCTACAGTAATACTCTTTTCAAACTGAAAAAAATGCTGAAGTATCTTTAAAGATCTAGGATATTTTTCACTCTATAGAGTGAAAATCATGATGTATATACACATCATTATGCAAAGAGTGATTTCAATCTTTTTAATACATCAATAACAAAATCATCACCATAGGGTGGGATGTTGATGATTTTATTTTAATCTTTTCATTAACTGTATTTCCTAAATGTTTATAGGGGTGCATGGATGATATATGCAATTTTTTTTAAACAGTGTTACAGGAAAAAAAGGGTACCTCATTTACTAATAATTAGTTTATATCATTTTCCTTAATTCTGACATACGCAATATGACATGAGAGATAATGCTTAAGAGTTTGGGCTCCAGAGTCAGAAAAACCTGGAAGTGAATTCTAGTTTTAAACTTAACAGCTGCATAACACAACTCTATCCACCCTGCCACTTGCTCTGCGGTTTTACACAGACCTGGTTGCTCTTCAAGAAGTTCTAGGTAAGCAAAATGACATCACTAAGTGGATTTTACCCTTTCTTATGGATAATGAAATATGATCACGAAAAGCAAAAATAAAAGGAAACTACTCACCCTCTTGTCCCCAACACAAAGAATATTATAAAGATAAAAGGGCCACTAACTACAGTTTAGAAATAAGATTAAGTATAATTAAGTATTATGTAGGGATACACTTACCCATCTAAAATTAGACTTTCATAGGCAGCTTTTTTGTCACACACAGGACAAATCCAGGTGGGCTTCTTCTCATTCATTTGCAGATAAAGGGCAGCATCAAAGCACTGTAGATGTGTACAAGTCACTGCACGGCATGGGATTGTCAGCCTCATTTTTCCTAACTATGGGACAGGGAAGACAACGTGGGAAATCATTTCAGAAAAGAGAACAAAGCCTCAAAAGTCATAAAAATGTGAAGAAGTCATACGAGACTAACAAAATGTAAAAGAAACTAAAACCAGTATTTATTTCCATCGATTGCTATATATTTTATTTGTATTCACTGAAGGACGTATAATTTTTAAAAGACCATCTCACTTTCTGAAAGTAGGTAAAACTTGTAAATTCACAGGTAGGAAAAGATATATATACAATGAAAACATGTCTCTTTCTCATCTCTCCCCCTATTTAGAAAGAACCACTGTTATCCATCTCTTGCATGTCCTTTCACAGATGTTCTATGCATAATCAAATGTGTATTTTAAAAAACATTTTCCCAGATATGGTGGCGTGCAATTCACACAATTCTGTACTTACATTTAAACTGTCTCCAATCTCATCACGACAAATAATACTGCAATAAATAGCTATGGGATAAATTCCTAAAAGTAAACTTTTTGAGTCAAAGAAAAAGTGTATGATTTTTGTCACAATGACAAACTATCTTCCACAGAGGTTACCTACTGATTTACACATATGCATGTATTAACGTGCTTGGTTCCCCTCGACCTTGTCAATATAGCGCTATTGAATCCTTTGACCTCTGCCAATCTGATAGGTGAAAAGTACCCCATTGTAGTTTTGGAATACACTTCTCTTATTATAAGTGAAGTTGAACTGCTGCTGCTGCTTTTTTTTCTTTTTTTTTTTTTTAACTTCTAAGGGTCATTTGTGTTTCCAAGAACTGTCTATTAATAACCTTTTCTCATTTTCCACTTGGTTATTTATCTTTGGTTACCTATATTAATCAGCCTCATGTATGTGATATGAATTGCAAATACATTTTTATATACTTTTTTTCACTTTTGTATAAGCGCATATGTTGATGTTTCAATATACTCTTAAAACCTAGTACTCTGTTCAATTCTTACTCCAATTGGTAGAGGAATACCAACATCAAGACATATATAGCATCCAGATTAGATCAGATCAAGTTTTTCTGTAGAGCCTTTTGAATCTCCCTGTATACTCCCTTTATAGAAAAGATCTCAGTTTATAACCAGCTCTCTTATTCTGATAGAAAATCTGTTTCTCCCACTACACTCTAAGCCCCACAAGGTCTATGTCACTGTTCACCAGTGTAATCCAAGTGTCACAACACAGTACCAAGCACGCAGCCTATGCTCAGTATTTGTCAGCCAGATGGTAGAATGAATGGAGAAAGTGGGTAAGGGGCAAAGAGAAAGAAAAGGAAGAAGGAAAGACTTCTTTATTTGCACTATAAAGTCTAGAAGAAGTCACAGCTAAACTATAACACTGTTAACTCTGCCTGAGGGGGTAGGATTTTTAGAATGTTCCTTTTTTTTTTTCTTTTGGTTTATCTGTAATTTCTTTCTGCTAAAATGAACATTTGGTTATTTTATAATTTAAAAAGAAAATAATTATCCAACTCATCATTATAGCAGTAACTAATGCTTATATAGTTGTACCTACATGTAAGGTATCATGTTGAATACTTTACATTAATCTTCGTGACACTTTACATTTTAACCTAACAACTACACTATACAGTTGATATATATTATCATCCCCATTTCATAATGAGGAAATAGGCAAGAAGAAGCTAACTAAATTGACTAACATTACAAAGTTAGAAAGTGGGAGGGTCAATATTTGAATACAGATGCTCTAACTCCAGAGTCCATACTACCTCTAAGTGTCTAGGATTCTAAAAGAGATTTTGGAAGTTACAGTGATTCATGCAAGTATGCAGCACAATTTAACTATTTAAGATGGAAAAAAAATGAGAAAAGAATGTGAGGCAATTTCTCTTCTATGATATTCCCCTCTATATTTTCCCTTCCTTTAATAACAAATTATCCCTTAAGTAATGTAGAACCTTACAGCATGCTAAAGACTTCTATGTAAATTTCATACAATTCTCATAACAACCCCATAACTCCAAAAGGACTAGTATCTATGTATCTACTTCTGAAATGAAGATGCTGAGGCTACAAGAGGCTAAAAACAATACAATCACTAAGATGCAGTTGCTAGAGCTATAACACAAATCCAAATGTTTTTCAATTTCATAAAGACATTCCTAATTTTACATTATACATGGTGGTAGTTTTTGGTTTTACTTATCTACCATTTCCTACTTTGCTAAGAGTTTTTGTTCTATAGGAATGGATGTTGACTAAATATCTATTTAGCACCTAATGAGATGATCAGAGGATTTTTTTTTCTTTTTCAATTATTATTATAGATAATTTCAACAGATTTTCTGATATAAAACTATACTTACATTCCTAAGAGGCATCCCTTTGTTATCACATATTATCCTTGAAAAAGAGTACTGGATTCTACTGACTAGTGTTTTATTTAGGAATTTTCCATCATTGTTTTTTTACATAATCCATGTTTGTAAACAACCCAAATAATCACTAAAAACAGGTGAAAAAAATAAGCTGTACCATATCAATTCAACAAAATACCTAGAGTGGTTAAAATTAGATCTAGACATATTAATATATTTAAGATATGCCATTAATTTAAAAACAGTAAACCAATGAACAGTATGTATAGCACAATACAGTTTTTTCCAATAAACATACACATGATTATAAACAGAGTTAAATCTAGAAAGAAAGATATCATATTATTTAAAATGTTACTTCTGAATAGGTTTTAGTAATTTTAAATTCTCTCTTTTGCTTATTTGAACAACTGTATAATAAAGTAGGCATTATTTGTCAATTTTTTGGATTTGTTTCTTTAAAATAATGTTCTATCTAACTCAACCTACTACGGTTTTTTTAGGCAACCAGATCTCAAACTTTTGGCTTCAGAATCCCTTTACACTCTTCAAAATTGAGAACCTCCAAGAGCTTATATGTATGTAAGTTGTATTTACCAATATTTATTGTATTAGAAATTAAGAGACATTTTTAAAACACAAGAATACACAAGTACACATTCCATCAGCCATCAGAGCAATGACATCAGCCCCTGTCAGGTAACCCCTATCAAATATCACTGTCTGCTCATGACAGAATGAGAGCAAGAAAGGGACAAACTGTGTCCTAGTATTATTATAAATAGTTTTGACTTTCTGGACCTCTTCAAAGAGTCTCAGGGATCCCCAGGTACCCTTGGGCCACAATTTGCAATCTGCTGCTTTTTTCTTTTTCTTCCTCTTCTATGCCATTCTCATCTCTCCTGTAACTGCTTTAGAATTTCCATAGCATAAAGAAACAAAAACATTCAGGACTACAAAAGTTGCTGATCCTAAATTTAATGCTACTCTAGTATCTTACAAGAGCTAATGAACATTTCCCAAGTTAAAAAAGCATTTATTACTAACTGGCAAAATCTGACCGATTTCCTAATACTGATTATGTAATGTTAATTAAAAAAGATTTGAATGTGCTGAATTCTATTTAGTCAGATGATGGCACTGTTTTGAAATGTATTGATTTTATGAATAAAATGGTATCTAACACCGTAATGCAGCTTTTTTATTAATCAAATATTAAGCAGGTAGTATCCAAATTGATTTTTACTTCATTATAGACTAATTAGTATCTGTCTAAAGAAAGAGTAGGTATAAGCAAAAATGGCTCAAATCAGTGGTTCCAAACTATTTGTAGAAGCGGTACCTTTTTTTAAAAAAACTTGAGTCAGAATCAAACAAGACATAAAATCAAACCTATTTTTCTTTTCTATCCTGGGGCACCCACCTAGCCTACCTCTGCAGGACAGTCCAAAAATCACTAGCTAATATCACTAAGATGGAACTCCTATGTAAAATTCAGATACTGTGTTCAAAAATTTAATTATACACACTCAATCAGATCCCTCTTTAACAGCTGTTGTAAAATTACCTTCCTTAGGTCCTAAGGACAGAGGTTTTGAACTGTGCTCTCACTATCCAGATTCATGTCTACTTAAAATCACTTTACAAACCATACTGTGAAATAGAACATTTCTTCCACAACCTTAAGCTATCATTTTCTCTCATTTTTGCCTAATTAACCCATGGTTCACCACTTATCCTTCCAAACGCCTATGATCCTATTTTTCTTCACCGTTTCCCATCACCACCCCAGATCCTGTGTTATTTCCACAGTCAGCTGGATACACTCCCTCCATTCTGCTATCTTCAACTGATACTAGTATTATCTCTGCCTCTAAAACTACTTTCATCATCTAACTTCTGTCATCTATCTGTTAAATTTGATCAAAACACCTGTTTGGTTTTCTGATAACATAGATCACATCCTATAGTTAGCAACCCAATGTTAGGTTAACACTAGTATAGTCTGAAGAGTACCATTCACTCTTTTCTTAGAAAGTGCTCTGAAAAAATCAGGTAGGATGAATACTGAGGAAAGCTCAAAAGATAGTCTCAGAAACAGATCTGTTTTCACTTGTAAGCAGAGAAGGAAAACATTTAATGAACTTAAAACAGAATCTTGGGCCTCCCTGGTGGCGCAGTGGCTGAGAGTCCGCCTGCCGATGCAGGGGACACGGGTTCGTGCCCCGGTCCGGGAGGATCCCACATGCCACGGAGCGGCTGGGCCTGTGGGCCCGGAACCTGTGCTCCGCGGCGGGAGAGGCTACAGCAGTGAGAGGCCCGCATACCACCAAAAAAAAAAAAAAA
>NW_020185329.1:2788574-2795806 GCF_003031525.2 Neophocaena asiaeorientalis asiaeorientalis
AAAAAAAAAAAAACAGAATCTTGTTACTTCATTTCTTCAAATCATTGAAATGTTAATTTTCTTAAAACTATCAGTTTTATTAAAATTGACACATGTGAAAGGAACTATTCCCTATTCTTATATAGAAGAAATCCTAACGATGCCAATATACCACTTTCACTATTTTGAATGTCCAAGAATCCAATAGTTTGGTTATTGTTTTGCTTTGGTTGTTGTCATGTAGAACAGCACAGTGTTTGAAGGAAAAAATGGAAAAAAAATTTAAAGACCAGTTCCAAGACAGTAAGACTTACAGAAAATGGAACTGTGCAAACTGTACAACTCCTTAGGTAAATTGTGTAGAAGCGCTTTCTTCCTCATAGAATAGTCTGACATACTAAAACAAAAAGGTGACGTGAGTACCCTTCCCAAATAGTGGTTGTGATTAGAATATAGCCGGCAATGAACATATGCTGAATATACTAGAGTTAAACCATAAGAAACTTCCAATATCCAAACTGTTTTTGACGAACAAAATGGCAATTTCATATGTTCCAATTTAATATCAATCTTAACATGAGAAGGAGGAAAAGGTACTGTGAAGAAATGAACTCAAATGAACTCATGCCCAGCTTGTGAGTAGAGGAGGTCCCAAGCCCCTCTAGGGCCCCTGCCACCACCACAGGGCATTAATGTCCTCCTGCAGACCTTCTCTGTGTTTCATAAACACACGTTTCCGATTTCGAAGCAATCCCAATTTCATGTTAAGTCTATCCCTTTCCAATAAAGGTAAGTTAAAGTTAATGATAATAGATAATAAAGCTTTAGAAAGAAAGATATCTGCTTTCCCAAATACAGAGGTAGACTTATAATCAGGATATTTATATTTTTGGCCCAATGTGGCAATATGGTACACTGTCTTATAAGAGAACTGGAATAATGTCAGAAGACCAAAATTTAAATCCTTGTTCTACTACAAACTAACTGTGTGATTTGGGTTAGCCAACCCCTTTCAGTCTCAGGTTCCTCATCTGAAAATGGGAACAATTCCATACAGGCTTGCTAATAAGACAATATAAGGAGCACATAATAGGAACTTAACAAATTATTCCCTTCTCTGACACAATTCTCTTTCCATTTAAAAAACTGTATGTTTCTCACAATGGTAGCTGGTCACCAAATGCCTCCCCCCGGCAACTATATTATAAATTCCTAATTCCATACTTTTCTCATAAAGTTCCTCTCATCTGCAAAGGGTCCCCTCCAAGAGTAGTGATTTTAAAGAAGCCTTCATCCACTTCCTGACCTCGTCTATCAATTAGCATTTATTAGGTCCTAATAACTTTACTGCTATTTTTCAGTACCGTTTATATTGATAAAAGGAGCCAACTCTCTAGATATGTTCAGTATTAGCTGTGGATTATCGATAATTAACTGTGACAGACTACTCTGAACCTAAAACCCTCTTTCCTCTTTGATGCAATATCCCTTTACATCTCTTCTTGCTTAGTCATTGCCTGAAGAACGTTTGCATTCTTTGGAACTGTAATGCTTAACCATGAAGATCCCCGAATGGGAAAACGAAAAAAGTTCAAAATTCTATAATATACCATTCATTCACATACTTACTTTTATAGGAAAATTAGTAATTTATAAAAAGTAAGACGCCCCAGAATGTTTTGTTGCTTTACTTACAGGGCACATCAAGGACACCCGAAGGCTAGTGGTAGCAATTTCACTATCAGGATCCGCAGTAAGTTTTTCTTTAACTTTAGGAGGGAAAATCAATAATAAAAACACAGTTTAAAAAATTAATTGTGACATATGAACAGAATTATAGAAATATATATATCATCTTATATAAAGTTTCCCAAACACAGATCAAGAAACTACAAAAACAAAACAAAACAAACAAAACGTTAAGTATTAATGTACTGAAAACACAACCATACTTCCAGTATTAGGTTAAAGAATTACAAACTTACAAACTCTAGATGACATGTTTAATTGAATTTTTAAAATTTCTTTTTAAAAGTAAAATTGCAGGTGAGGAAGAGTTTCAAAGCAGAAAGCTGTTTAGGACTTAAGAACAATACAATTAGGAAAGGAACTTGGAAGGCAGTTATCCTCTGAGCTTCAATGCTTTTCTAAAACACATTCATGACTGTTTTAATTTGGGAGTACTGGTAATTTCCAACAATTGTTAAATTTGTAAACAGAAAAGGTAAAATATCTTATACTTCCTTTAACTATTGAAAACTACTATGGATGTGGGAATGTCTGTGATCTTAATCATCATGTAATGTATACAAGTTATTGTCTATCTATACAAGCTAATGAAGACATACACCACCTTCAGATGCCTAATTCTCAACACCACAATAGGGAGAACAGGACTGTAAGTAGAGACAGTGGAACCTGAGTGAGGTAAAAAAAAACTATGGAAGAGCTTCCATGGCTTTCAGCTCTAGGCAGGAAGATCAATACTGTACTGTTTGAAATGAGAAATGGCTTGAGTATAAGAAACAAAATACCATTTCAACAGCCCTACTTGGTTCCCTTTTCAACCTATAGATCCTCTTCTCCTTTCTGGTTCATTCAGTGATATGAACTGGGAGAAAAACATTCTCTTTCCCCCCCAAAAAATGTCCTGTTCAATTAACTTCAATTACTGAACTGAATTATTTACAGTTTGGGTTAAGACTTTTTTTTTCTCTACCTATTATACAGTATGAAAGCAAAGTACAAAATAAAACATCTCAGAAGGCAAATATTATTGTTGATGGATATCAACATTTCTTTTGCAAAAAGACCTTTTTTAGTTAGAAGTTTTTAAATGTACATCACACTACACACCGCAGGTTTTGAAGACTTGCATTCCTATTCTCAAGTCAACGTAGGCATCAAAACTGCCATCAACCTGACATTTACCTAAATAACTTCTTATGAAAAGGTGAAAAATCAGATTAGCTGAGATTTAAAATTAATCCTCTTGGGAGTGGTTTCTAAGAGAAGGGCTTTTCAATTCATAGGGCTCCATTCTTAGAGTATTTTTAATTCATAATTCATTTTAGGTTTCTAATAATTGTTCCCAAATTGTTCCTGTATGGAGATATATGTGAAGCTTTTTAAATTTCCATTTAAAGCATCTCATATGCTCAGTCTTACAAACATTACTTACTTAGTGCTCTGGAATGATCAGGGTTTCTAATACCTTTCATTTTTAATCTCTGTAATAACATGGCTGATGTGAGCTGTCGTACAAGATATACAGACATGGAGTAATTCTACAAAGAAAGATAATCTGTATTAAAGATGAGAGATAATAGTCTATTTACATAAAACACTTGTCTAAGAAGCTCTGGTTTCTAAAAATAACATTCAAAATAACTTCCACAGGACAGTCAATGACTGGGAAGGGAACAAAATCAACTCAGCTACTTTAGGGAAGATGAACGCTTCATCATCTCAGTGATTGAGATATTTCTCAATCACTTATAACTTTAAAACATCTATGTGAAAGATAAAATGGCTCAGATCAGTGGTTTTCAAACTATGTTTCTAACTTAGCAAAACTGGTGCTTTAGGGGCCACCATGGTATAAATGAAAATGCACTCTCCCATGCCCACTTCTAACTAGAATTTTCTGTTTTTATGTAATGGGGCTCTCATAATATATTCATTGAAAAATGAGATCCACTGCAGAAACAAAGTTCAAACACCTGTGGTCTAAATTAACACTTCACATCCAGAGTTCCACCGTTCTAATTCTGGCAGACACTTGCTACATGGCCTTAGGCAAATCACTCATATGGACACAAAATCAGCTTTCTTTTGAGAAAAAATTTGACAATTAATTCCTGTTCCCAAACGGGCATTTTACTAGGGAAGGGGAAGCTACTACAGTATATAAGACACATGAAGAAACTATAAAAATCAAAAAGACAAGGCCAGAAAATAATAGCATCCAATCCCATATTCTCTTAGATCTGGCACAAAGGAACTTTCATTAGCTATTTATAAAGCTATGAAGAGATGATATACAATTTTACCTAAATGCTAAAAACCTACTTTACCATTTCATTACATTCATTCAATCAATCCTACAATAAACAAAATACTTTTAATAGTTGCCAAACCAAATACCTTAAATATCATTTTTAATGTCCTGTAACAGTCCTTTCAAATATCTGAATACCCACTATAGTGTGCAAATTTAAGTCAATTAATCATTATAATTACAAGGAAAGAATATTATTCCCATTATGTGGCAAAAAACCCCCACACCTGTCAGGCCTTCAATGTCTGCAATCTTTTACTCAAAAAATCTGTAAGTTCATAATCATTTCAAAAAGATATACTACTCTTCTGTTCAAATTCCTCTCACTAAGCTTTAAAGCATTAATACTTGCTCAGTTAACAATGTCCCTTATATTTGCATATAACACCCATTCTCCAGATTTTATTTATTCTTTATAATAAGCAGGCCTCAGAGAATTAATCAATTTGGCCAAAATCAAACAATTTGCCAACTTGGGACTAAGCCAAGATTTCCCAAATCCTTATCCAGTGCTTTACCACTGTACATTCAGTTCACACAAATAAAAAATATTAGGGATCAGTGTCTTACGATAAAAAAGTTAGAGTAAAAATTCAGAAATGAGAGCTCAAGAGAACAATCATTAAAGAGATCCTAATGTCTGTATAGTCAATACAAAAATATTCTTTATATCCAGCTCTGCAATTACCTTCGTGGTAAAACCAAATGATTCTGGCTACAAACATGACTCAACTTCTCCATCCACAAATAGGAATACTATCCTTTATTTCTATGAAACAGCAACATTAAAGCTGATGTTCAGAAGTTAACTGAAATCTCTTGCTATTCTATTATTTCAGTTACATAAACAAGCAGTTCTAAAATGGAAATCCCTTGTTGTATTAATCAGTATCTCATAATTGACAAAATGCATTTTGAGACTAAGCATCAGCAGAAACCCAGGTTCATCAACTAAAATTACAGAGGAAATAATATAAATCTAAGTAAATATTTTCATATGGATGCCCACATGTTATTTGAAGTATCAGCTATTCATATAAAGGCTGGAACAGATTATTTCTAATCACAACATGAGTACATTTAACCAAATGTTAATCTTCTCCAAAGCCTGAGAAAGCTTTCTTTGTTCCTCTTCAAAAATTACCCCAAATTCCCAGTTTCTTAAAATACTACTTAAACACACATAAACACAATTGTGATTAACCATTAACTTAAGAAATACTGTAATGATACTTATTTCCTTTCTAAGAAAATAAAGAGATGATACTCAGGAAACCTTAAAGTTTTAACCTTGAAAATCTCTACATCTCTACCCTGAACTGAAAATTACTGCTTTTTGGGGTTACAAACAGAAAACTGAATGAGCTGGAGCTAGTAGCCTAAGAAAAAAACAAAGTAAATCAACACCTAGTGGGAACACTTTCACGCTACCCAGAGAAAAGAATCTTTACCTTTCCAATTTCTGACGCCCAAGAAATGGAAATCTGGTTTGGCACAGCTGAGGATAATCTAACTAAAGATGTAATATTCAAAGGGCGTCCAGGGCGCTTCTGCTCAATCCCATTTTTAGGTGGTGGTGCATAGCCCTATAACCAAGAAAGAAAAATAATTTTAAATTCTCCGTAGAGGAGCAAACATTTTCTCCAAGACGAGTACAGTATCTTGCCTAATTTCAGTCACACTTAATTACTTTTATTTTATCCTGGAAATCACATAGTCCTCACCCTAAAGTCACCAATCCAAAAGAGGAAAATGACCTTTTAAAAATGTTACAAAATATTTCACAAATCCAGAAAAATACAACAAAAAATCCATGTTCCATTAAAATTAAAGATGCTGAGATCTTGCCATATTGACTATGAATTTTTTTCCTTTTTTTAAACAATATAGTTGCACCTCTTTACACTGATTCATCTTAGGAGCTCCAATTCATTCAAATACTAGGGGCGAGAGAGGGAAAATGAACTCTGGAAATTAAAAAAAAAAGCAAATCAGTGAATTTCAAACGAATTATTAAAATCTTCTGAGTGATAAAAAAGCTCTCCACTGTCTTCTCTCCGAGTAGAACAGAGATTGCCATCTTTAAAACCAGGTCACATTAACAAAAAAGAATAACCAATATTTCAATTGGCATTGAATTAGCTTGACGGCTATAATAAAATCGCTACTTATATATTTTTCTATTTTTTCTAGTCATTAAGTATTTGTTTTAAATAATAAACAATCTCACTTTTGATTTCACAGTACATCCAATTCTCAATTACCACAGGACTTTTCAGTTTCTGATTTTCAAAACCAATACATTTTTTAGAAAATTAAAATTTCTTAGCTGCGAAAACATCTACATATTGAAAAGCACACACCATAGTTCATTGAATCTAAGATGCCAATGATGCAATTTATGTACCACTGAGAAGGAAAAAACAGTAAGTTAATGATACAACCTAATGTACTTTTTCTTCCTGCATACATATCAAGAAAACATAAGCAAGATGAACTGGCTAACATATTCCTTTAGGATATACAGAAGAATCTCTTGAATCGTTTTCTCACTGTCATCAATGCATGTTTTCCACATGATACTCTCCTATATGCCACCAAGAGCTCAAGATAAAAATACTTCTTAAGGGCTTCCCTGGTGGCGCAGTGGTTGAGAGTCCGCCTGCCGGTGCAGGTGACACGGGTTCGTGCCCCAGTCCGGGAAGATCTCACATGCCGCGGAGCGGCTGGGCCCGTGAGCCATGGCCGCTGAGCCTGCACGTCCGGAGCCTGTGCTCCGCAACGGGAGAGGCCACAGCAGTGAGAGGCCCGCGTACCGCAAAAAAAAAAAACTTCTTAAAATTATATTCTACTCCACAAATATCTCTCAGATTTCCTTGCAAGTCACTGACACCCTTAGACTAACTACAAGTGTTAATGCTGACACACCCTGGATATTAAGAGAACAAAAATTTCAAATAACAGCCAGGATTCACGAACCTTCCTCAAAACGTTCCCAAGTCATTTGTTGACTGAAAAACCGATAAAGGGCAGTTAACCAGTCATGCCATGGGAATAATAACATCAGGGTTGTACAAGTGCAGGCAACAACAATACATTACAGCTGCCACCTGATCATCAGAAACTGTTAAGACACCTCTAGATTTTAAAGATGTCAAAAATATGCACCTTGGGGCTTCCCTGGTGGCGCAGT
>NW_020185329.1:2795987-2840711 GCF_003031525.2 Neophocaena asiaeorientalis asiaeorientalis
GGGGGGGGGCCCAAACAGGGGGGGGCCCCCGCACCCAAAAAAAAAAAAAAAAAAAAAAAAAAAGAAATATGCACCTTGGTAACAATGAGATACAGTTTTGGTGGTATCACACGGCAGAGCCTAGGAAAACAGTCTTTCACACTAGGGAACACCTTTCGCTGCCTTGTAGGAGGTAGGATAGTAATTTTTTTTTTTTTTTTTTTTTTTTTTGCGGTATGCGGGCCTCTCACTGTTGTGGCCTCTCCCATTGCAGAGCACAGGCTCCGGACGCGCAGGCTCAGCGGCCATGGCTCACGGGCACAGCCGCTCCGCGGCATGTGGGATCTTTCTGGACCGGGGCACGAACCCGTGCCCCCTGCATCGGCAGGCAGACTCTCAACCACTGCGCCACCAGGGAAGCCCGGATAGTAATTATTAAGTGTGAATTCCCATGATAACGTGTAACCTACAATGTGCAACAAGACTTTGAAAATCATTGAGAACTGTCTGAGCAGAGGAATAGAAGACAAAGAGAAGAACGTAAATAACTTTCATTACACTATGGAAAAGGGAAATTGTGTGTGTGTGTGTGTGTGTGTGTGTGTGTGTGTGTGTGTAGAGGAGGATTATGCCCATCTAAAGTTGTTCAAGTGAAATAAAACAAAGAAGCAAACTCATAAGAAAGTCCTCTTATAAAGACTAGGAAATTGGTTCAATGAGCAACACACACAAGGAATATCAACACCAGTATCTGGGTAATTGTGAATGAAACCTTTGTTTTGCCTGTTTGGGGCCTGAAAGACTAGTCTGTCTTCTGGTATGTCCACTAGTATGTAAACCAAATAAAAATAATGGCACAGGGTGTGCCAAAATGATAAAAACTCATGAACTAGTTAGACAGTAAACTCTGTAAATTGGAATTTGAGAAACCCAGCAACAATGCTGTTAGTTAATTTGACAGAAGAGACCAATAGAAGGGAAGAGAATAAACGAGCATATAAGAATGAGGTGTTACTCCATCCAAAAACAACAGAATACACATATTTCTCAAGTGCCCATGGAACATTCTCCAGGATAGATCATATCTTGGGTCACAAATCAAGCCTTGGTAAATTTAAGAAAATTGAAATTGTATCAAGTATCTTTTCTGACCACAACACCATGAGACTAGATATCAATTACAGGAAAAGATCTGTAAAATATACAAACACATGGAGGCTAAACAATACACTACTTAATAATGAAGTGATCACTGAAGAAATCAAAGAGGAAATAAAAAAATACCTAGAAACAAATGACAATGGAGACACAACGACCCAAAACCTATGGGATGCAGCAAAAGCAGTTCTAAGGGGGAAGTTTATAGCAATACAAGCCCACCTTAAGAAGCAGGAAACATCTCGAATGAACAACCTAACCTTGCACCTCAAGCAATTAGAGAAAGAAGAACAAAAAAACCCCAAAGCTAGCAGAAGGAAAGAAATCATAAAAATCAGATCAGAAATAAATGAAAAAGAAATGAAGGAAACGATAGCAAAGATCAATAAAACTAAAAGCTGGTTCTTTGAGAAGATAAACAAAATAGATAAACCACTAGCCAGACTCATCAAGAAAAAAAGGGAGAAGACTCAAATCAATAGAATTAGAAATGAAAAAGGAGAAGTAACAACTGACACTGCAGAAATAAAAAAAATCATGAGAGATTACTACAAGCAACTCTATGCCAATAAAATGGACAATCTGGAAGAAATGGACAAATTCTTAGAAATGCACAATCCCACTACTGGGCATATACCCTGAGAAAACCAAAATTCAAAAAGAGTCATGTACCATATTTACTATTTTACTTTGTATTATAAAAATGTTCAAACATACACAAGAGTAGAAAGAACAGTAAAGTACCCACCAAACCACTTCAATAACCAACATGTTGCCAAACTTGTTTCATTTGCCTCTCGCCCAACCCGAGCCCACCCCAAAATATATACCCGCCTCCCAAAATACATACCCCACACATACACACATTTATTTTTGCCCGAGTATTTAAATGCAAGTTCTAGACATGCCATTTGACCCATACTTTTATATGCATCTTTAAAAGACCTTAAAAAAAAACAAAACAGTATCACGATCTTAATTTAACCATAACTTAAAAAAATTATCTAATATCTACTTTATATTCCAATTTCTCAACCGCCTCAGAGATGTCTTTTATCTTTTTATTACTGAAACTTTCAAACCTATAGAAACATACGGAAAAAAGTATAACAAATTCCCATATACCTATCATCCAATTCAATAATTTACTTATAAGCAGTCTTTACCCCCATCTCAGATTATTATATAAGGTATCCCAGACACATTACTTTACCCACACATAGTTTGGTATATATGATGTCCTTTTACAGTTTGAATCGGAATCCAAACCTGACCCTCACAGTGTGCTCAGTTGTTTCTGAAGTCTCCTTTATTCTATATTAAAGAATAATTTTTATTCTCTGCCACCCCCTGCCTCCAAGTCTACTCCTTTTCCAATGCTGTCGTTGAAGACCCCAGGGCTTCTGACCTGAAGAATGACCTCTTCTTCTGTATTAGACAGACTGCTTCCTCACAGTATGAAAGTATGATACTCCCATGTTTTAAGCTGGTAATTAGTTGTACAGGCTTGACCAAACTCAGGTTCAAATTTTCAGGCACAAAAACTACATAAGGAATGTTATGTTCTTCCTATTGTACCACATCATGAGGCACAGAATATCCGTTTGCCCCATTTTCAGTGATGTAAAGGTTGATCAGTTCAGCTGATGTAGGCCTGATCCTTCCACTAGAAAGTTCCGCATCCAGCTTTGACCTAATGGTTTTAGTATCCATTGATGATGGTTACCAAGATCCATTATATGATTACGGATTACAAAAAAAGTTTTTAAATCCATTCTTCCTTTTGCTTTTATTAGTTGAAATCTTTGCATAAAGAACTTGACCACAGCAACATCTGTTACTCTGAAATCAAAGATTCTCTCCCTTAACCAGTTTTTAGAGTAATGAGTTGATGTAACCTCCAAAGGTTTATTTTAGCATAATTATAAACTCATTTATATATTTGATAATTTTGAGTCCACTTAAGTATTATTTTTTTAGATGCCAATATTATCCCATCTTAGGCCAAGGGAATCTCTTCAAATTGGTGTGTGTGTGTGTTTCAAAAGAAGAATATATTGACTTTACTTCAGGCCAGATTTACTGTGAGGCAGACCGTCGGTGTAACTAATATATGCAGGAAGAAAATAATATATCAGCAAAAAGAAATCCACAAACTCAGAGAATACATTGAGATAATGGCACTAGTATTAATAAGTCTCCTGCTGCACCGAGAGGAAATAGTTAGGAGATCTTTTTCAGCTGAACTGTAAGCACACATTCTCTCCACTCTTTGGAATCTTTCCAAGAAATACTACCCCATGTCAACCCACCTCCACACCCCAACCTTACAGCTCCACATTAATTTCTCAAAATCTGTTTAAAAGGAAAAATAATTCAGCCTCTCAAAATAACTCTCCAAGCAAAGAATTTTTCTCTCCTCTACCCTTAAAAGCATGTAATTTTCTCATTTGGCTGTCAGTGTGTATGCTTGCAGTGCTTGAGTCAAAGGTGGAGGTGTGGGGAAGATTCTCAGAGGCAGTTTCACTTGTGTCTGTCCACTCTGCACTTATCGTTCTACAAGTCCTGCTATGAACTGCTTACTGTCATCTCTGTATCAAGGGATTGGAAAAATCAAGGGATAAAGATGTCTTATAAAACTCAGCATCTTGATGTGGGTAAAACAGCACATAAACTGCTTTCATCACTATTTGACCCTTAAGAATCCAGGGACACATTGCTATTATCAAGGTAACACCATTTCCCATTCAGTTTACTCTTTGTTCATCATGGATCCATAATGACTGCATACTACAATAAGGTCATACACGTAGACACTTGTTCCCAGACACAAATTCGAATTTATTCAGAGCTCTAATGGGAAATCCCATGACTTACTCCTCCAGGATCTGTTGTATGATAAACCAGGATCATGGGCAAGGACCACATGTCGAATTTCTTTGTGGCCTGTTGATGCTTCTTACAATTGGAACAAAGTCCCTGAAGATCTCCACGGTGGTGAAGAGCTCACTTCTTCTCAGGCAGCAGTACACTCACATGATTCTCATAAATCTGCTGCATGCTAGTAAAGGCTCCATATTACATTATCCCAAACAACAGCAATTGTGGATCAAGGGGAGGTCTGAGCAGTTTTTCATCAGTTGCATGTAAATTTATGTCAACTGTTCCACAGGAGTTCACAGGGCTGAAGACGAAAAACCTGGGAAAGACTGGCATCTGGTCTTTGGGATGGTCCTATTAGGGTCAGGCAAGCTCACCCTTGCCCCCATCATCACCCCATTGCCTTCTGTTTGTGAAATCTGTTTTGAAATCCTTTGTCCTAATGCTCACCTTTCTTCATCTCCCTCACAAGTGCTCCTGGAGCCACTGCCGGACTCTGGCTCCAGAGGTGAGTGCAAGACTCATCAGACAAAGGGTGTTTCACGTAGTAGCTGATGTGTTCACAAACAGCCTAGTATAAGTACTCAACGGTTAGTTAGTGCTTTTGGTAAGAAAGCAGCAGTGACTGAGTGTCCCAGAGGAAGTGCTCAACTGCCTAATTTCTTCTCTCTCAAAAGTCCTGGAAGAATGACAAATTCAGAGCTCTCCAGAGTGGTGCTGCAGATCTCACAGATGGAAATATTACAGCAAAAATACTGGTCCACCTGGAAAATGGTGTGTGTACACACCTGTCACTATCACATTTTCTGAAGCAATGCCAGAGTTTAGGTAGAGCCTCACACATTTCAGACACGACCCCCCAGCACCGGCACATATAATACTGGATAGATCTTCAAGGTGGGTCTATAGACAGCAAGAAGATCATCATAATTAGATATTTCTAAGGAGAATGAGAGAGTTAAATAGCAATAAAAGTCAAAGGTCAAAAGAAATCTTAGCCCATCATCAACAAAGAAAATTGGATATGAAAAGCAATGGAAAATGTGCTATCATTCCAAAACCCCAGGTTTCCTTTGCTACACATCTGGCCACCCAGTGGCATCCTTCAGCTCCAAGTAAGGCTGCTTCTTCCCTTGGTTTAGATCGTTATATGATCCATCCAGATAAAAGACAGCTCCTGAGATATGTTGTTGCTTATGGCCAGAAACCCAAGAGACAAAATGTCTCACTGGGGTTTGAACGTGCACAAGGCCATGTAAGCATTCCTCCCCACCATAACTGCTCAGCCTCTGAAATTTCCCCTTTCATCCCCAGAAAACTCTCTTTCATGATTTCAGCCACACAGACATCTTTCAGAAAGAGTAGGCAGTCGTACAGTATTGCTCAAGCCCTATAAAATGCATGAAACACGTTATTTCTCAGGTCTCTAAATCCACAGGCTACACATGAGAGAAATGAGACTCGTGACAACCAAGAAGTCACATCTTTGACTGGCAGGGTCAGCCTTGGCCATTGACCATCTTCACTTTGGGCTTCAACTACAACCACTTGGCCCTGGTACAGCCTGCTCACAGCTGTTGCGCATATACTTATTCCAGAGACAAGTCTTGTGCCCAGCAGGGATGCTAAACAGCTGCCCCATCTCTATCTCAACAGTCACATGGTATCTGCTTTACTGAAATGGCAGCTTAACATAACGGTGGAATCACTGTTCTCACAGCACTTCTGCAGTTAAGATACATATCCACTCTGTAGGGCTTGAAAAACAGGCCATGCTCTACTACTATTGTGATTAAGGCTTTACTTCCACACAGCTGTACCAAATTAGTAACTAGTCCAAACCTCAGTGGAGACAGATAAATAGTCCTGTTCAACAATTGTTATATTAAGATTTGACTAACAGGATTTGAAGAGTCTGGAGCTATCTAACAGGTCAGAAGCAGGCTATACACACTGAGAGTGAGTGTGTGTGTGTGTATCTCCCAGGTGCTGAAGCCCATATACTACATCACTGCTTAAACAATAGGCTGTCAACCAAATATCACTGCATCCATCCCCCAAGTGTGCACCATCAAGGCTCAAGCTCAGAATCCTTAATCTCCATGTCCAGTCGCTCTCAGCAGCCTCTAACTTTCATCATCTCATCCATGGCTGAGGCCCAGCTCATTCAGACATCACTACAACACGCTGCCCTACATATGCAGGTCCTGCCCTGCTACTATGCCATTTGATATGATCTGAAGAGTCTTTCACAGCTTCCTCGCTTCCTGGCACAAGATGCTTCAAGCTCATCTTTTCCATCTCCCCCAAACCTGGAATCAGCCACTTCCCCAAGGAGCCATGAATCTCTCTAGTGGAAAACAGTATTTAATGCTGGGACTGTTCATTGGTACTAAGTGATCACTATTTCTAGGCCTTGTTAGTATTTATAATAAACTTACATACAAAAGCCTGTGAATAAAAAGCAACTTACAGGCAAAGGAAACAGCTTCCCATTTACTTTTATACAGAGACTATTGGGATAGTTATCTTCTTGAGGGCAACTCGTCTCTGCCAGGCAAAGTCTGCATTAAAGAAAAAAATACTCTTAAATAGTGTACTCAAACATGCTTATGTATTTACAAATTCAGGACTATATACATATAGTTACAAGTATAAAATTAAAGTAACAAGAAAATTTCAAACTCACCTCAACTGAACTTGGACTGTATAATCTCTCCTACCACCTGGCAAAAAATCCCTGTTGGAAAGAGAAAAAAATCGGGTTAAGAAAACACAACTAGAATTCACAGAAACATTCTCAACAGAAAAAAGCATTATTGGTATTTTTACTCTTAGTCCTTAAAAAATGAACACTACCTTACCAATAGCACAAGACTTAATTAAAACACTGTAGTTATGACAGCCCTCATTTGCTTAACATTTAGTCTTGTCTTTATGGCAATTTTAAAGTATTTTCAATTCATGGGAACTTTCGCAATACAATTTTTATTTCAACAGACAACAGACTTGGTTAACAGGAAAAGGAGCATGGTTCTGAAAGAGTTTAATAAATTAATTTGTTTACTTACAGTGGCTCTGAAGCCTTGGCTGAGCATTCTAATCACTTGCAAATTTTGTTTTAATACACAGGCCCACTCATCAGACATTCTTATTGGTTCTGAAGCACAGTCTGAGCATTAGTAGTTTATACAACTACTCAGGTGATTCTAATAAAGAACTAGGATGGAGAACTGGTGTCTAGAGCCTCAGAACCTCTATACCCCAGCAACTTCATAACTATGTACGAGCCTCAGAACCTCTATACCCCAGCAACTTCATAACTATGTACCCGAATAAGGAAACAGAATCTCTTAAAATTTCTAGATGAGAACCTAACAGAGTCCCATGTGAAATATCTCTGGGATGGAACCTCCTAAACACTTGCCACTCAAAATGGAGTCCACAATGAAGCAGCATTGTAACTGCTTGGGAGCTTCTTAGTTAGAAATGCAGAATCTCAGGCTCCACTCCAAAACTACAGAATTAGAATCTGAATTTTAGTAAGATTCCCAAAGTGACATGTATTCACTTTACAGTTTAAGAAATCTTCTCCTTAGCCATTATCATAAATCCTGGACTGTGTCAGAGAGAAGATCATTAGAGATTAGTCCTGTCTTGAGAGTACATATAGCCCTCCATCTTGTTCCAACGTGCTTCTACTGCTTCCAATTCTCTATGTTCACTGGAAGGCAGTAAAGCACAGTAGTGATCAGCCTGAGTTCCATAGTCCCAAACTGTATGACCTTGGACAAATTACCTAACCTTTCTGTGCCTCAGTTACATCTGTTAAAGATGGAAAATTACTGCATTGACTTCATGAAGTTGTTGTGACAAACGTGTTAATACTACATGTGAAGTGCCTGGATATAAGAAGTGCTCAACGAGTGTGAGCAGCTGGCTGCTATTATTGTTAACTGTTTCTCTTGCCAGTAGTAGCTTCCACATTTCTCAAATGCCTATTCAAAATATCCTAGACAACACTGACCTCTTGAGAGTAACTCATATCATTCTGCTCATTAAAATCAAGAAACACTGCAAAGTCTGGGTGCTGGAGCATCAAAGACAAATAAGACATAATATTTGCTCTCAAAGGTCTCATATGCTAGTAAGTAACAAATATATACAACTAAAAGAATATGTGGTAAGTGTTACAGTACATTATGAAAACTAAGTGTTACAGAAAAGAGGGAAATTCAATTTTGTCTTGAAAGTTCAAGGCAGTTACCACAATCAGTCCAAACAAATTAGAAAACAGGGTTTGTACAGCAGTGGTTCTATTTCCACGTAGAGAGACACACTTCCATCAGTAACAGTGTCTTCACTAGTAGGGTGATTCTCAACAGAAGGAAAGGTGAGTATCAACCAGAGATACATGGCAGAAACTTGTTAGGTTGGGAACATAATTTTCAAAAAGAGAAAAGACAAAAGATGAACCTAGAAAGATAAATGGGAGAACGTTATAAAGGGTTTTGAATAGCTCACTAAGGATTTATACTTTATTCCAGTAAGGGAAATTAACATAAACTGGGAAATGCAATGTGTTACAGATCTTCACAAATGTGACAAGTAATGACTAAGCATCTTCTGACATTCATTTTCTGCCAGTCACTGCTCTAGGAACTTTCACATGTTGAACTCATTTATCAGATATAAAGGCATTTACTATATGCCAGGCACTGTGACAGGCTCTGAGAATATAAAAATGAGTAAGAGATGTTGAATTTACAAACTTCTTAGTGAAACCAAGTAGTCAAATAAATGCTTTAATAGAAAATAAGTACATGGGAGTAGTATAGAGAGAGACAAATGATGAATTTGGGGAAATGTAAAAGGCATCACAGAAGAGGGAAGACTTGAACTGGCCCTTAAAACATGACTCACGTTTGCCAAACAGAGTAAGGAGGAAGAGAATATGCAAAGATGCACAGCTATGAAAGTCCAGCTAGAGTATAGGCTGCTAAAGAAGAGTGACAGGAGATGAGATGATTAAAAAAAAGTTTAGTAGATCCTACAGAGGCCACTTCTCCAAAGTCGAGAAACAAAACTAACCTACCACATACATAAAAATACAAAGAGCAACTTAGACAAAATGAGATGGCAGAGGAACATTTTCCAGATGAAGGAACGAGATAAAACTCCAGAAGAAAAACTACATGAAGCAGAGACAGGCAATCTACCCAAGAAAGAGTAATGATCGCAAGATGATCGAAGAATTTGGGAGAAGAATGGATGCACAGGGTGAGAAGTTAGAAGTTTTTAACAGAGTTAGAAAATATAATGAACAACCAGAGATGAAGAATATAATAATTGAAATAAAAATATACTAGAAGGAATCAACAACAGACTAAATGATACAGAGGAATGGATCAGTGGGCTGGAAGACAGTAGCAGAAATCACTGCCACTGAACAGAAAAAAGAATGAAAAGAAATGAGGATAGTTTAAGAGACCTCTGGGACATCAAAAATCACTAATAATTCACATTATAGGGGCCCCCAAAGGGAGAAGAGAAAGAGAAAGGGCCTGAGAACATATCTGAAGACGTAACAGCTGAAAACTTCCTTAACATGGAAAAGGAAGGAAAAATAAACAAATGGGACCTAATCAAATATAAAAGCTTTTACAAAGCAAAGTAAACCATCCACAAAACAAAAAGACAATGTACGGAATGGCAGAAAATATTTGCAGATGATATGACTGATAAGGAATCAATATCCAACATTTATAAACAGCTCATACAACTCAACATCAAAAAAAACCCGATTAAAAAATGAACAGAACCGAACAGACATTTTTCCAAAAAGGAAATGCAGATGGCCAACAACATTGTTAATCATCAGAGAAATGTAAGTCAAAACTACAATGAGGTATCACCTCACATGAGTCAGAAGGGCTATCATCAAAAAGTCTACAAATAACAAACAAATGCTGGAGAAGGTGTGGAAGAAAAGGAACCCTGCTACACTGTTGGTGGGAATGCAAATTGGTGCAGCCACTATGGAGTACAGTGTGGAGGTTCCCTTAAAAACTAGAGTTACCATATGATCCAGCAATCCCACTCCCAGGCATATATCCAGGAGACAAACACTCTTAATTCAAAAAGATACATGCACCCCAACGTTCACAGCAGCACTACGATAGTCAAGACATGGAAGCAACCTAAGTGTCCATCAACAGATGAATGGATAAAGAAGATACAGATACACAAAGACACACACACAAACACAATGGAGAATTACTCAGCCATAAAAAGAATAAAATATTGTCATTTTCAGCAACATGGGTGGACCAAGAGATTATCATACTAAGTGAAGTAAGTCAGACAGAGAAAGACAAATATTATATACCACTTATATGTGGAATCTAAAAAAAATAACACAAATGAACTTATTTACAAAACAGAAAACAAACTCACAGACACAGAAAACAGACTTACGGTTTTCAAAAGGGAAAGAGGGCTGGGGTAGGGATAAATTAAGAGTATGGGATTAAAAGATACCACCATATATATAAAATAGATAATAAGGATTTACAGTACAGCACATGGAACTATATTCAATATCTTGTAACAATCTATAATGGAAAAGAATCTATAAAATATACATATAGGGCTTCCCTGGTGGCGCAGTGGTTGAGAGTCCGTCTGCCAATGCAGGGGACACGGGTTCATGCCCCGGTCCGGGAAGAATAAAGACTGTAGTTTAGTTAATAGTATTACACCAAGGTTAATTTCTTGGTTTTGATAACTGCACTTATAATTATGCAACATGGTAATATTAAAGGAACTGGCTGAAGAGTATTATCTACTACTTTCACACCTTTTCTATAAACCTAAGATTACTTCAAAGTAAAAAGTTTTTTTTTTAATCTTGGGAGACATAAAAGTCAAAATAATACATGTCTGAATACTGAAAAACAACTGAGAAAATTTCAATATAGGGTAGACACTTTTATATTAAAGAATTATTAATTTTTTAGTGTGATTACATTAAAAATTAGAGATGTATCTTGAGGTATTTCTGGGTGAAATTACACGATGTCTGCAATTTCCTTTAAAATATTTCAGGAAAAAAGTTGAGGAGTGGTCACATACAGATTCCAAAATGTTGATAATTATTAAACCTAGGTAATGGGTACCAAACTGTTACTTCTGCTTCTTAGGAAGGAGATTTTTTACTATTTGATTACCCAACTCTGAAAAGGTTGGAGTTTGCATGCACATGTGTATGTGTGTTTTGTCTTCTTTGCTGGTAGGATCACAAATAGCCTTACTTTTATGGTTAATTTTTTTTTAATTTTTATTGTGGTCAAATATTCATAAGATAAAATTTATCATGTTAACCATCTTAAAGTGTATAGTTCCATGGCTTTAAGTACATTCACATTATACCATCACCACCATCCATCTGCAGAACATGATTAAAATTTTTAATTGAAAATAATTATTTAAATTTTAGTCATTCTTTTTTTTGACTAGTTAATACATTCACATAGTTCAAATAGATACAAAAAAGGATATAAAGTGAAGAGACTCCCCCAATTCCGACCCCGGCCACCTGATTCCCTCCTCCAGAGGCAGCTTATCATATCTGTCCAGACATATTTTATGCACTTACGCAAATTACACACACACACCTTTTTAAGGCAAATGGTACATATTATTCACAATTCCATGCTGAGTAAATAATCTCCTTCCTTCAAAGGCCCACCCAACACCCTAAAGAAGCTTTCCCAGACCACCAACGTTAATAGTAATCTTCTCCTATAAATCAGCTCTTATTTATCATTACTGAATTGGCTCTTTTCATGCTGGCTCTTGCAATGCCAACAATCATTTTAGGTATATGAGCTAGTTCACTAGCGAGACTGCAAGCAACTTGTAGAAAAGAGGCATGTCATACAATACAGTGTTTTGTACCTAATAAACACTTAGTAAATGTTCTCAAGCAAGGAATCATCAATGAATAACAAACAAAACTTAATAATAATGATATGGCTTGGATATAAAATATAATTTTTCATTTATCCTATTAATTTTTTAGTTGGTTTATTACTATCCCCAAGATTGAAAGTACTTACCATTTATAAAAACTGCCTGCAATGTCTTGCCCCTGGTGGACATGAACTCCATCAAGCTACATTCATTTTACTTCTTTGATAATTTCCTCCTCTAAATTTTCTCTACTTTTCCTAAAACCTCTATTATTTGGATATTGGGTCTTTTGGACTAATCCTTAGTACTGTCTCTTTTTTTTTTTTCTTTTAATCTTATTTTTCAACACTTTGTCTTTTTCCCTTTTGTGGGAGAGCCAGACTATCTAAGCACTACTTTTTGGGAGCTCAAATTTTACCAGGTCAAGTTATAAAATCATTCTGAGACTTTGTTGAGAGCAGTGATGTGATTGACGAAAGAATCTAAAGCTGTGTGTGTCCCATACTCTTCCACGTAACAACAGTGCATCTTCAAGAAGTCAGGATGTTTAAAAGAGAGAGAGGCCCATAAATTTGGATCCACCACCCTGGGAGACTGACAATACACATTAACATATTAAAGACGGAAAAGTCTGGCTTTAAGAACTTATGTACCTACGTTGAATCTAGAATTTCCCAAACTTAACTGCTGAATCTTTACTTTTTAAAAACTCCTATTAACATCTCAGAGAAGGTGAGTGTTCTAATGAAGAGCTGAAAGGATGCAAAAAACCTCTAATTTGCTCAACTCTTTGTTCCAACTTTTAACTCTACAATCCCAGAAAATCATGTGACCTCCGGGAGTCTCAGTTTTCTTATGCTAAATCTTTCTAAAGTCTTATAAATAATATATTATTAACACCAAGGATGACTATATTTTTAACTGGGAAAGTATATACTACAGATTTCCTTTTCTTTCCTCCTATCTCTTAGTTCATTTGCTCTTTATAAATGTGTTTAAGTTTACCCTATTTTTTGAAATGGAAAAGCTAAGAGTATTTTTCATAATTGTTTTCATATTTCTGCTAATTTTTTGGTCTAGGTGAGCATATAGCTCAGAATGGTCCCAGTTTATGTTCTTATCCCAGAAAAAATTATTAATAATATCCATTTTCACTCTAAAAATGCCTATGTTTGGATGATGAAGTTTATGGTCACTCTATCTTTGTTCTGTTACCACAAATTCTTTATGTTGCTATATTTAGAATAAAAGTTTCATTTAAAAAAAGTTACCGCCAAAAGTAATTCAAAGGGGTTTTATTCAAAAGTTAAAATTTTTTTCTAACAGAGTATTTATTAAATATTTGGCTAACCTTAGTCAAAATATACTATGCTTACTTAAGGAGAAATGGCCCAACTGTTATGGACTGAATTGTGTTCCCCCAAAATTCATATGCTGAAGCCCTAACCCCCAGTGTGACGGTCTGTGGAGTTGGGGACTTTAAAGAGGTCATTAAGATTGAATGAGGTCATAAGGGTGGGGGCCTTAATCCACTAGGACTGGTGTCCTTATAAGAAGAAGAAGAGACACCAGGAATACACAGGCACACAGAGGAAAGGCCATGTGAGTACACACAGCAAGAAGGCAGCCATCTGCAAGCCAAGGAGGGAGGGCTCAGAAGAAACCAAATCTGTCCACACCTTAATCTTGGACTTCAAGCCTCCTGAAATGTGAGAAGACAAATTTCTGTTGTTTAAGCCACCCAGTCTGTGGTACTCTGTTACGGCAGGTCTAGCAGACTAATACACCAACATCCTGGAGAATATATTCCAAACTCCTCTTACCTGGATATGCATATCTCTCTAACTTGTTGAGGTGTCAGAGCAAAAATAAAAAACTTCTCTTGAAACCGTTGAATACTGCTTTGAACTGGGGAAGAAAAAAAAAAGAAAGATAATATTCCAATAACAAATCCAATAACAGAAGAACCTGCAATAACCAGGCACTTCTGATAAAGAGTATGCCGAATTCTGAAACTTTTATGGTTAAAATACACCAATATAAAGTACTAAGCTACATTCATCTTGGACTCATGAAAGTAAAGTCACTCTAAAGCAGGTTCAATGTTAAACATTTGTCATTCTTTATTCTAACATACTAATTTTAATCAAAATATAACACAACCTTCGGGCTTCCCTGGCGGCACAGTGGTTCAGAGTCTGCCTGCGATGCAGGGGACATGGGTTCGTGCCCCGGTCCGGGAAGATCCCACATGCCACGGAGCGGCTGGGCCTGTGAGCCATGGCCGCTGAGCCTGCGCGTCCGGAGCCTGTGCTCCGCAATGGGAGAGGCCACAACAGTGAGAGGCCCGCGTACCGCAAAAAATGAAAAGTCTGAGGAAGTCAAAAACACCCCCCAGGAGAATTCTATCCAAGATTCAGGTCTCGTTTGTTTTGTTTCTTTTGTTGTTGTGTTTTGTTTTCAATACTTTATATTCAATTACACAGAGCATTCATATAAGATAAAATTTTTAAACTTCTAGGTTGGGAGACTTATTAAGACACAAAATAATTATCGGCATACAGATGATTAGCTAGTTTAAAAGGATTATCTAATGAAGTCATCCTTCAGAAGTGTATTATTAAAAACTGAAGTGTATTTTCTTCTCAAAGAACTTTAACAGATTCAATGATGTTCTAGTACTCATTAAAACAATGAATGCTTTCAATGAACACTTGACTGAATATGCAACTATATTCCAATAATCAATTTACAGTTATCATTAAACACTGCTTTATGAGAACATTCTAAAATGATAATCCTCCTATACACACAGCAAAATTTTTCTAATTTTATGAGATTTAAACAGAATATAGAAAACTCGAATCACCTGGAAGAATTTTATCTATACAGAAACAATCACTATGTTAATAATCATCAGTGATGTTTAATACTAAAATACTTTTCTCCCTATACAACAGCTGCAACGATCATTTGGGGAGGGCAGAGTACTGAGGTTTCACTTTTCTTGTAAAACAGTGGCTTTAATTCAGAATTATGAAAAAAGGAGAATTGTTACCAATTGTTCAATCACAGAAATCATTCATTTCCTTTATCTCAGTTCTCCGTCTTCATCCCCTATATCCAGTTAGTCATTAAGTCCTGTTTTGTTTTGTTTTTTAATTTTCTTATTGGCTGCCTCCTATTTTCACTACCACCATCCTACTCAAAACCTATTATTACTTTGTACAGATGAAGGAGCAACCCTGCCTCTCTGCCAGTCCCTCATCAGAACACAAGTGCAGAGCTGGTAATCCTCAGCACCACTTTTTCATCACCATTCCTCTGCTGAAAAATGCTAAGCAGAACTTATCTGTGAATGAACCATGTCTAAACTCCTTTACCTATGAGAACCTCCGTAACAATGGCCTCAACTCTTTCTTAACAAATCTACATTTCCAGTGTCTCCCCAAGTCCTGCTCTATTCACTGTCAGGTCTCACAACTGTGTCATTTTTATTTCTACTCCTGTGACTACTCACAGTTCTCGCCCTTCCTGATGCCCACTCTCCGACACACTCCATCAATTCAAAGCAGGCATATTCATCCTTCAAAGCTCCCTCAAGTGTCCTCCTACTCCAAAGTCTTGATTAACTTCTTCATTCATTAGGCCAATACAATATTTGAGCTTTAGGTTCACAAGTTATAGGGCTTCGTCATATAAGCATATAAACTGCTTGCTACTTTTCTCTCATGTTAATATTCTCTCTCTAACTAAACAGCAAAATTCCTAAAGCCCACTCCATACTTCTGACTTCTCCACAATTAGGCTACATGACCATATCCAAATTAAATCCTCATTATATACTTGTTAACTGAGTTAAAAGAAATGAATTTATCCAAATTCTTTAGAAGTGAGATTGTGAAGTGATTTAATGGCTTTACACTAATGTGCATATCACTTTAAACCTGTTTAACTACACCCAGAGGCTTAATGAGTATTTCCTAATATTCAGAAATTTAAGAATAAGAAAAGATGCTGACGCTCATTAATTTGTCACCTATCAGATTACAAAGATGAAAAGACCAACAACGCAATGCTGATGAGGTGTAGGGAAAATAATACATTCATACATTATTGGGAGTATAAATTGCTACGATGCTTCTGAAGCAACCAAAATTTCTCTACAAAAGTTGAATATCAAAATATTAAATAATCATACTCCTTGACCCAAAATAGTCACATCTAGGCATTTACATTTCATGAATATGCAACGGAAGTATTCAGAAACACATATGCAAAAATGCTCACAGCAGCAATGTTTCTAAGACTGCAAGAATAGTGCCCAAGATATGTTACACACTAAAATACTTCTGAATAAATAATAAAAACTGAAAACAACTGAAAATGTACATCAACAGGATACTGGTTCAGTTATGGTACATCTACACGATAACAGACCTACTATAATCTACAGATGTACAATATATTTCTAAGAAATACAGTTAAGAAAGATTGTCAAGGCGCAGAACTCCAGAGGGCACTTTTCACAGTGGTACAAGTAGAATAATGCCTACTACCTCCACCAGAAAAGTGGCACAGTGGTTCTGTGGTTAGAAGAGCCTTGTTTAATGAAGGGGAAGAGAAAAAAGATGACATAATATGCAGAGAAACAGTTAATTATTGATATGACTCAAGCTGAGTAATAAATGAGGTTATGAGGGAACTTTCCCTTTTTGTTATACTTCTATGTTTGAATTTTCAATTACTAGCATAAGTTACTTTTGTAATCTGAAAAGCACAATGAAGAAATTTTAAGGAATCAAAGACTCATAATACTTTGAAGGTATTTCACAAAATACCAAACAGCTAGACATATCGACATGTAGATGTTTGTAAACAGTGAACAAAAAGAGCTAGCCACAGAAGAATATATACACAGTATACCATCATATAAATTTCAAAAGCAAGCCAATTAAACATTACATTTTTTATACACATATGGTAAAACAAGCAAAAGAGAGAAACACAAAATCCAGAATAGTGATTTAACTCAAAAAGGAAAAGGCAAGGAAATGGCTTCAAAGATACTGGCAATGTTCCTTTCTTAAAAACTGTGCAGTGGTTTCACGGGTGTTCATTCATGGATATTCTTTGTAACAATGTTTTTTATGTATTCTTTTGTACAGACTGAATATAGACAAACTTTTTAAAGAGAAAGGATTTCATCACCACAAGAAATTATCTTAAAAAAAGAAGAGAAGAAAGAAAACAGAAAATTTAAAAAAAGACAAAAATACTGCCTGTGAGAGCAAATTAGAATAGCTATTTAAGGGAAGAGAAGAGATTCTGTTAGCCTGTTTTCAGATTAGGGGATTATGCATCTGTTACAGTAAAACCTCAGCTATAGAGAACCTCACTTAGTATTACTGTGTACACTCATGCTTTCTAGATGCCACAGTTTGTCATTTTAAATGCTAAAATAATTTTATTTAAACAATTTTAATAAAACCAAACTGCAAAACTATGTAATAATGTATCTTCTTAAATAGAATATACTCGTCGTGGTTGTTTGGGGGTTTTATTTGGCATCAATACATGCACCTTGCTGTAACAGCAATTCCCTCAATACTAAAGGACTATTGGTTTCAATATTCCCAAGGGGTTTTGGAACGACATTTTTTGACTTTTTGTTTGTTTTTTTTCTACCAGGGCTCTTTCAATCTTTCCCATGTTGTTAATTAATTCCTGCTCAACAGTATGTTGACGGCTTAGAAATCATCTAATCAACTATATATTAAATCGAGAATACACTGACTGGCCCACGGATATAAAGCATATGTGCTTTGAAATACGGATTTGTTCTCTCTTTCAATTCCTGAGGCTAATTTAATTCTCAGTTCCCAAATGTAAATAGGTTTCTCCATAACAGTGTTCCAAATAAACGGATTTACCCCAAATTTTAAATTTTTACAAATATTTTCAACATTATATAACCAAATCATTAAAACTTAAGGCAATTTCTAAATGTCACTGCATTGCTTTAGACATCATGACACTAAATATTTTCATATGAAGGTCGTTACTGGAAATGATTAAATTTTTCCACTTTTATTTGGCAGACTATATGGTATTACGCCGATGTTTTAACTTTCTACTTCAAAGTCTAAAACAGCCTTTTTTAGATCACTGTTTTATCAATCTGAAATAATAAGACTATATACATTAAGAAAATTCTTTTTTTTTTCTTTTTGGGGAAGGCAGGATAAGGAAATGTTTAAGCCTTGTTATAAACAAAATCTGTTTATAAAGTTTATAAAAACAATGATAGGCAGAACTGAAAAATACATGAGTCAACAATTTTTTAGCTCAGGAACAAAAAGTTATTTTATAAGCTCTGAGGTTTTATGGATTTCTTACATTCTAATGTAAGCTATGAGCAAAAGGCAGGTTTTCTTCTTACCCACTCTTCAACAAAAAATGCCTCTGGCATTATTTTATCTAAGCCACATGAGATACAAAAATTTTATTTTAGTAAATTTATAAAAAGCCTATTACCTTCCTTTAATTGAGGTTAATGAAAGAGAAACTCTATGAAGAATACAGAAAAGTAAGAAAATTCCTATTTCTGTTTCTGAACAAAGGAAAGTATGGAAAGCAAGGCACAAAGCCTCTTAAGAGCTCACTGCTTGGCACACCGCTGACACTAGGAGCAGAGAAGACATGCTGCTGCATCTTCTCTCCATCTCCAGTCATCTTCCTTCCAGGCTTTCGATCCGGTTCTGAAACACCTTCCCCTGTAACCAGAACCCCACATGGCCTCTTATGCTCAGTCCTGCCTTAGCCATATTCCTGAGGAGGTCCATGAGGTAGGGTCACCTAAGCACGTTACTCGTCTGACTCTTTCTGTAAACACGAAGAAATAAATTTGCAATAACTCCTAAGAAACATGTGAATGAGCCATGACACTGTATGTACATTGGTACGAACCAAAAACCATGAAAAAAGGAGGAACAAAAAAATAAATTATGGAAACATTTTAAGCAGATAAATGAACCTGGTTAAAAAAAAAAGTTAAAAATGAAAGTAAAATCATAAAAGAAACACAGCTGGGTAATAAACATTTTAAATGTTTGTTCCTGTTATTAATTTTAAAAATGAAAAATCTAAACAAGATACAAGTTTCCATCTACCGAAATTGCAAAGATCAATAAAGGCAGGAAGTAAAAAGTGCAACGAGAGACATTCTCTCACTTTGTGGAATTTAAACTGGCACAGCTAGTCTGGAAACTAATTTAGTGATATGTTATCAAGAGTCCTTACTCTTTGATGCAATAATTCTACTCAAAGGACTTTGCACAAATGCGAACAAACACAGAATCCTTATTTCAGAATGAATGTAATGAAGGAATAAAATGCATTACTCTACCTCCCTGGCTCAGTTTTGTTAAACAAAAACAAAGCAAGGAGAAAAGGCCTGGGAAAAGCACAACCACCTTGGCCTGCCACCATCAGGCCATACTGACCCCATTAACCAGCCCTGCCCCTCAAAATTTCCTTCTAGTTCAACCAAGATGTACAAGTATAGTCCTATACAAAACTAAAAAAGCACATTGATATATTTAAGAGAGTTTTCAAATGACTTGAGACAAAAAGGGTTCTTCCTAGGATGGAAAGGAAAATGACTTCCCGGACTAACTATGAAATGCTATTTCCCAAACAATTTATTTTATCAATAAATTCAAATACCTCTGTAAATAATTTCATTAGCCAGTAAGAAAATATGCGTTTACAGCACAGAAGTCATGAACCTAGGTATAAATTTGTTAAAGTCACGTGTATCAACGTTTAATAATATAAAATTTACTACATTTTCTAAGCAGTCAACGATTATTAAACAAAAAGCTAAAAAACGTGTGTCAAACTCTGCCATGTTAGGAAAAAATTAAGTATAAAAGATTTATTCCTTAGGAAAACAGTTTAAAAAGCTATGTTAAACAGAAACTAAGTCTCTTTGTAAAAATATCAAAAGCATCAAAAGGTGGAACCACAGCAATAAATAAGATTTGTGTCTTTTCGTATACACACAGAAGCAATTTGAGTTCTAAGCTATAAGAAGAAAGTTTGACGAATAAAGAGTTTTATATTAGATTTCTGTCATGGTTGCCAATATTTCTTTTTATTTGTACATTTAACCATTTGGTATTTTAATGCCTCAGTTTTATAATACTAACAGCCAATCATTAATTAACAGCTGAAGGCCTCTGGCTTTACTTACTCTCTTGTCCAGAAGGAACAGATTTCTCTAACACTTACCTAAACTCGTGGGCTTGATGAGAACATCAAGGACATCATAAAAGGGTAAGCTTTTTAACTGCACATCAGGATGAACAGGAGGGATTGGGGGAGATGGCTGCTGCATCTCAAACGTGGGTTTAGTATCTTGAAGCAGCACAGAACCAACAGGAGAGGACGGCGAGTGAGGTGTAACTGAAGTGGAAGGCAACGAGTGGATTCCAGCCACAGCCAAGTCAGGTTCTACAGGTGAGGAGCTACCATCCAAACTGAAAACCGATGATTTGATTGCGGATAAATCAGAAAGGCCTTCAAGAGTCCGTGGGTATCGGCGTCTATACAATTCTCGGATTTTAATCTGAACCGCAGGGCTGCAGCCGCTCTTCAATAAATGCAACGCCCTCATCAGGAGGTCATGCTTGCGTCCACTTTTATTCCTTCCGGCAAAGCCTAGTAACACTTGTAGTTCAGAAACCCTAAAACTAGAAACCATATTCTAAAAGGAAAGAAAAAAAAAGGGATATAAGCCAATAGTCAGCCTCAAGCATATAAAAATCCTATCTAAAATCTACTGTAAAATCTGATTTTTCTAGCATTCTATCAACTGGCATGTGCTAGTAACCAGCATTTTCACATATCACTTAGAATTGTTATTGTTTCTATAGCCACCACCCCTCCCCCACCAATTACAGTCAAGTTATAGTGTTAATTATGCTTTGTTGTACTCAATTTTGGTAATCTATGGTCTATTGGTTTCTGCTAACCACTTCATTATCTGATTATGCCCAAGTGTAAACCCATATTTGCTTTATCACTATGAAATCTAAACCAATGAAAATGTTCCTCTTCAAAACTAAGCCCTACCAATACACAGTGTAATGTCTGTTACAGTATTATCACCAATTAACCAAAAAAATTTAGGTTTCTGCAACAACGTACCTGTAAAACTTCTGAGGTTAAGCAAGAAATCTACAAAATCAAGACAGAACTGTAATACAAAATCCAATGAATTTTTCACCCCAGCTCAAATATTAAGGAACACACAACATACGAAAATAATATTTTTAAATATTAAAGCTAAAAACCACATACATCTTATTTAGCAGTCAAACTTCTAAAATGATTGAAGTTCTCAGCTAAGTATCCAATGTGAAAAATAGCTTTGAAGAGTAAGGATACGAGTGGTCATAAATTTTAAAAGGCAAGATACCCTCCTTGCCACTCTACCTACTTGTTCTTGGGTGTAAAATGAAGATTATAAGTAGTTCCTGTTTCATAGGAACCATCTATTTAATTCAACAAAACCTAGTAAATTCTAAGCACTATACTGCCTCATAAACCCACCTACTTAAGTCATTTTCAGCCAATTCTGAACTCAGAGGTAAAGCACACTTGGGTCAGATTTATCTGTACCACACATGCACCATCTGGCCAGAAAGAGGAGTAAGACCTGGAGCTGAGCAAAAGCCCTTTCAGAAACCAACCTTAAGGAAACTTTCCCCAGCCCTCCTCCTCAGTGCTGCACACTCTACAGCTGCCTGGGATTCCTTCTCAACCTGGTGAGTATGCAGTGGCCACACCTACAGTTGGCAGTGATTCATAATCCCTCCGTTCTGCACTTTTAAGTCTCACTGACAGCCCAGGAACAAGTGCTATAACTCTGGTTTTAACTGTTGGCAATACTTGATAGTTTTCCAAAATGCAAACAAATTTAAATATATCAAAGTAATCTGCATGTACATGCTGTATCATAATTCTACTTCATATATTAGGTCTCCAAATTTCATATTGTACAAGTCAGAGAATACTAAGTTGTAATCCTAGCAACCATTTTATACTCTTGATCAGTGCTGTCCAATAGAAATAGGAACCACATATATAATTCTAAATTTTCTAGTAGCCACATTAAAATAAATTTTAAATTAATTTTGATAATATGCTTTATTTAACCCAATATATCAAAAAGTATTATTTCAAGATGAAAACAGTTTTTGTGGTTTAAAAATAGTCATTTTTTGGGCTTCCCTTGGTGGCGCAGTGGTTGAGAATCCGCCTGCCGATGCAGCGGACTCAGGTTCGTGCCCCGGTCGGGAGGATCCCACATGCCGTGGTGCGGCTAGGCCTGTGAGCCATGGCCGTTGAGCCTGCGCGTCCGGAGCCTGTGCTCCGCAACGGGAGAGGCCACAGCAGTGAGAGGCCCGCGTACCGCAAAAAAAAAGTCATTTTTTAAGTGTCAATCAGATCTTTTTCATACTAGGTCTTCAATATCCAGTGTGTATTTTCACACTTGAAGCACATCTCAATTCGGACTAACACCAGTTCAAGTGCTTAGGGAGCCACATGTGGCTAGTAGCTACCACAATGAACAGTACGGCTCTAAATCATACTCTAATAGCAACATATATCACAAATACCATGATCGTTATACTTTAACTCGCTTCATTTCCCCCATGTGTAAAAGGAAGACTTTATTTATCTTACCCCTTATGCTATGAACAACAAAGATGGAAAACAAGAAAAATTTTGGCCTATCTCATGGCACACCAGTAACAGTCAAGGTTTCATGCATAATAAGGACTACGAAAGCTTTTGGAAGTTTCCTCCCAAGCAAGAAATGCAATGCATCTTTCCCAAAGTCCTCAATCCTAAAAAAATACTTCAATTGAAATCTGCTTATATTACAGTAGCATAAATAACATTAAAACATGGAGAACGCTAATAACAGTCACGCTATCTGTGATTCTTTCTAAAGAAATCAAACTAACTCAGAATACACTGCTTCTCTCCTTACACTTATTTTCAGGTATTCTTCACTTTAAGGAAACCTGTGTTACAGAAATGACAAAATAGAGTACAAGGCACCCTAAAGCTTGACTCTCAAAAAGGAATTTCTGGGAGGTCGCATAATACTTATTTCCAATGGTAACTTTATTTGGCCAAGAATGCTGAAGTAATTGGTCTAATAGCTATTGTAAACATACAAATGAAAAGGAAGAAAGAGAAAGGCTTTCAACTATGAATGCAGAATCACAGCATTCGGAAGCAAAACAGAAATCCCCCAGTTTAGGGAAGGGCAAAGGAAACAACAGGAACCAGGACTGTCTTTACACTGCAAAATGTTGCCAAAATAAAGTATTGCCAGGCACTTGCTCAAAGATGATGGTGTTGAGAGTCAATGGTACCCTGTGGAAAGCTTCACACCAGCAATCACTAGTTGAAGGTCAAGTCCAGGCATCAAGACTTAGGACTTTGGCCAAGTCACATTATCTTTCTGGTCATCCATTTCTATTTTAAAACAACAACAAAAAGAACCCTCTCCTTTATTTAGCATTCACTACTAAGATATTCTCTAAGGAGATTACTAAATCAAATTCTATGAATATGTTTTTCTTGGCAAACTTCGCTGGATCCCACTTCTTCTTAAAGTGATGCCTTTTTTTTTTTTTTTAACTCTGTCTTCAACCAATTTCAGCAGCCACCAGCTGAGGTGAGCCTGCTATGAATACTACCAAGAATGGATTTCAACTGTTACTTTCCACCAATCTCTGATGTCTACATTTCTAGTCTAATTTTTTTCAAGTGGATTTTATCCAGTTCATCCTACTGCCTCCCAAAGTCTGCCCTCTAATACTTCAGTTACAATTGCTATGTGCTCTATACAGAGAAATTTCTCAATAAATGTCTGCTGACTAACTTTAAGGAAATTCATGAACTACAGAGAACTATGCTGGCATAACTGATTTTTAAAAAGATACATAAGCAATCTGATTTCTAAAGAAAAGCTAAATAAATTAAGACTAGAAATTTAAATCAATCTTTTTCTTTGTCAAATTTAAATAACACAAAATTATCAAATTTTAAAGCTGGGACTTTATATAACTGAAACATTACATATAGGAGTGAAGGCCACTTGAAGGTGCTATAAAATTGTCAAAAATAGCACAGAATTTGGGGAAGCTCTAGTGGGTCAGCTAACGCATATATATGGAATCTTAAAAAAAAAAAGGTACTGATGAACCTAGTTGCAGGGCAGGAAGAAAGATGTAGACAGAGAATGGACTTGAAGACACAGGGTGGGAGGGGGAAGCTGGGGCGAAGTGAGAGTAGCATCGACATATATACACTACTGAATGCAAAGTAATTAGCTAGTGGGAAGCAGCAGCAGAGCACAGGGAGATCAGCTTGATGCTTTGTGATAACCTAGAGGGGTGGGATAGGGAGGGTGGGAGGGAGGCTCAAGAAGGAGGGGATATGGAGACCTATGTATGCATGTGGCTGATTCACTGTGATGTACAACAGAAAGTAACACAGTATTTATACTGTGAAGCAATTATACTCCAATGAAGATCTATCAAAAAAAAAGTCATGGTAAAGAACAATACAGCTTTGTAAATCCTCCATCTGCTATGATGGATAATATGGGGAAGGGAGAGGAGCTGCTGACGGAAACTGACAAATCACATTATTAATATCGCCCATCCCAACTATAATATTAAAACAATCTACACCTTCACGTATAAGTAAGAATGGATTAAAAAAAAATCAGGTACATAATCAATACATCGAAGGCATGTTTGAGCTGATGCCATAGAAAGAAAAACTATGTGGCCCGTTGGAAAGATACTGCAATTCCAGAAGTCACAGGAGGCCCCAGTTCCTGGCCCTGTACTCCCGTGAAATCATGTAGTCCCTATAATTAAATCCCTTTTTACTTGAGATACTTGATGTGGATCTCTTCCTCACAATGCACTGATAAAAGTAACTACTCAGCTAAAAAAAAATCAAAACTGGAAATCATCTATTAAAAGAAACAATAAAAAAGACACATTTTAAAAACCTATAAAATTAGCCAAAGCTTGGGAGACCATCTCCCTAAATGCTTCCATTTTATACAAGATTTAAAATAAATTGAGTAGTCAATTCGAGAAGCAAAAAAGTAACAACAGGGCTTCCCTGGTGGCGCAGTGGTTGCGAGTCCGCCTGCCGATGCAGGGGACACGGGTTCGTGCCCCGGTCCGGGAGGATCCCACATGCCGCGGAGCGGCTGGGCCCGTGAGCCATGGCCGCTGAGCCTGCGCGTCCGGAGCCTGTGCTCCGCAACGGGAGAGGCCACAGCAGTGAGAGGCCCGCATACCGCAAAACAAAACAAAACAAAAAAAACTGCCTATGAAAAAAGTAACAACAAACACACACCCTCAAAAAGAGTGAAGAATTAAAGGATAAAAGCAAGAAAACAAGACTTAGAAAGCAAAATGCAAGAAGCCTGTAAAGTCAGGCCAAAAAAGGGAAAGAAAATGAATATGGTCCTGAGAATGAGGAAAGAAACATAAAGACCACAAATACTAAGCAAATTTCTTTAAACAAAGAGAACAGCACATGCTGTTATATTCTAATAACTTAAAGATATAGACGTAAGTTATTTCCTAGAAAAATATAAATTACTCAATCTGATTCAAGAAGAAGTATATTATCTTTGTCCCCCTCTCCACTTCCAAAAGTATCTGTCCAGACAAGATAGCTTAGTAAATAAATTCTACTAACTCTTCAAGGAAAAGATGGAATTCTGTTCCTTAAACTGTTCAAAAGCATAAGAGTCAGAAAATCAAATACAAGATAGAAGACAAACATGGAAAAAATGGTTGAACACAAAACACAAGTTTTTAAAATATGCAAATTATTGTTTTTTCAAACTTTAGCAGGAGAATCCACTCATCCAACCATAAGTTTAGGCAAAAGCCTGACAAAACGCCTAGTATACCACCTATTCTTTCTCATTTCCCAAGATAGATGATAATGAGTCTTTTTGTAACACATCAATGTTTCCTATGAGTACAGACACAAAAGCTCTCAAAGTACCCAAATAAAGTTTAATCTACGAAAATAAAAATGGTTTAACATAAATTTAGTAAATTACTTGGTTAAGATGATTTCGGTCCTTCTATTCACATACTGAAATACTTATGAATAAAACTTATATAAAATATATGGAATTTCCTCTAAAATCATTTGTGGGGAGTAAGTGAGGACATACATGAAAAAAGACCAGAGGTGATAACTGCTGGGTATTGGGTACACGGGGAATTCTCTACCTTTGTAAGTTAGAATGTTTCCATAGTAAAAAGTTTGCTTGAATGGGAAACTGGTTGTGGGGTATATGGCACTGTACTATCTTCCCAACTTTACTATTAATCTGAAAGTATTTTAGATTTAATTAAACAAAATTTGTCAGTTTGTTTAAAGCTAGGATAAAAAGATTGTGGTCTAAATACCATTTCCCACAAAAAGAACCCAGGCTCCTTGAGAAACTGGCAAGTCTGGGGTAGAAAAGGCACAAGATAAGCCTACAACATCCTATCCAGAAAGCAAAGAAATTATCAAAGACTACTGGAATCTTGTCAGAAGGACACAGAAAACAACCCAGTAGCCCAAGACAAGCCAATTTGAGCAGCAAAAAGACTAATAACTGCATCAGAGTCAAACACATCAAATATATTAAATATCATTTGCACATGATACTTAAAAAACAACTCACTGATCTCCTTTAGAAAATATTGCGAATATTTAGTATTAGTATTCTGAAAATTGATAAAGAATGAAAACAATACAAAAAGATTTACTGGTTCACAAAAAAGCCATATGATTATGTGGATAAATGCTAGAAAAGCATTTGATAATATCCATTCCTGACAAAGCCTCTCAATGAACAGGAATAGAAAGAAACTCTTAATATGATAAAGGATACCTATCAGAAATCAATAACAAATATACTTAAAGACGAAACACTGGATCATAAAGACCTATGAAATACACATTATATTTTGTCATTTAAAAGAATTCCAAAGAACCTAGACAGTAAAAATCTTAAAAGTAACATTAATAATTTACAAATGATAGAACTTTTTATATTGGAAATAAAAGAAAATCCACTGAAAAATCAGACCCAATAATAATCAGTCAACAAAACTTTTTGAATTTTCTGTACATCAAATAGGTTTTCAAATGACTTATCAGGGAAAACAGTATTTTTTAAAATGAATCTAGGTAACATAAAGATATGAAATGCCACGGTATAAATTTAAAAATTTTTCAAGACCTACATTAAAAAAAACTGATAGTACATTTTTTTAAAAACCTTGAATGAATTAAGGAATATATTATGTTACTAGGCAAAAGTAGTAAATGCTGAAAAGATGTCAATTCTCCCCAACTTGTTATAAATATAATAAAATTCCAGTGAATTTTGACAGATCAAACTTACAACAAAGAATTAAATAAAATACATAATATGACATGTGGTGATGAACACAATGGACAAAAATAAAGATGGAAAAAGAAATGAAGTGAAGAGGTAGAGAGGATTTGCAATTTTAAAGAAAGTAGAGCTCCCTGAGAAGGTAACTGAGTAAGTAACTGAAAAAGTAATAAAGCATCCAATGCATATCAGAGGAAAAGCATTCCAAGGCACAGGACACAGCAGGTGCAAAAATCCTGAAGAGGAAAGCATACCTAACACATTGAAGGGAAAGTAAAAGCCCATCACTGTTGAACCAGAGTAATCTAAAGGAATGAGTATTCAGATAGCAGAATGATGAGCAAAGAAAAAGACAAACCTGGGGAGGGAGATAATTAATTGGATAAAATTATAATATCAAATTTGTGAGGCTAAGAAAAGATAGAACAAAGGTGCTGGGCAAAATGGCATGCATGAAGAGTGGTAAGCAGTTTAAAGTGTTCTACAGGCAAGGAAGGAAAAGAAAGTAATTTTAGATTTACATACATATATTAAAGTTTCAAGAGAAAATTCAAGAAAACTTCAAGAGTCTGTGAGAAAGCAAAAAAAAAAGTACTAATTTCACAACTAGTAAAATGGGGAAAACATGAAAAAGAGGGAAGGAAAATGAACAACCCACAAGACAGCAAGAAAACAGATAGGGAGACAAAACCCAGCAAAAACAAGATGCTCAAAATGAAGGGGTAGAAATAAATGCAAATATGTCAGTAATTCCAACAAAAAAAATGAAATAAACTTCCCAATTAAAATAGCAAGATTAGGGGATATCATTACAGAAACCACAGCATCAAAAAGATAATATGGGAATACTAAGAACAACTCTCCACACATGAATTTGGCAACTTGGTTGAAATGGATCGATTCCTTGAAAAACACAAACCACCAAAACTTACTCAATATGAAACTGATAATCTGAATACCCACCTCTAGCTATTCAGGAAATTTAATTCTTAATTTTAAAACTCCAAACAAAAAGAAATTACCACACACCCAGATCATTTTATTGGAGAATTCTACCCAACATTTAAATAAGAATTAACACCAATTCTACATAATTTCTTCTGGAAAACAGAATATGAGAGAAGACTTCCAAATTCATTTTATGACGCTAGTATTATCCTGATACCAAAACCAAACAAAGGCAGTTCAAAAAATAAAACTACAAACCAACATCCTTCACGAATACAGATGCTAAAATATTTAAAGTATTAGCAAATAGAATTCAGCAATATATAAAAAGAATTAACACCAAGACCAAAGAAAGCGTCTATTCCAGGGATACAAGGTTGGGTCAATGTTTGAAATCAATGAAGTACACTATATTAACAACTAAAAAAGAAAATCACATGATTATATATACATAATCTTTTATATATACAGCAATGAAGAAAAAAGCATTTGACAAATTCAATGCCCACTCATGATAAAAATTCTCAGAAAAATAGGAATAGAAGAGAACCTCCTGAACTTGACAGAAAGCACCTACCAAAAAATCTAGAGTTAACATACTTAATGGTGAAAGAATGAATACTTCCCCCTAAGATTGGGAATGAGGCAAGGATGTGTTGGAAGTTCTAGCTAGTGGAATAAGACAACAAAAAGAAAAGACATAGGGGTTGAAAAGAAAAAAATAAAACCGCCTGTATTTGCAGATCCCAAGGAATCTGCAAAACAACTACTAGAACGAATAACTGAGTTCAGCAAGGTGGCAGGATACAAAACCAACACACAAGTACCAATCACATCTCTATATACTAAAAAGAACATGTGAAAACAAGTTAAAAACACAATACTATTTATAATCACTCCTAGGAAAATGAAAATACATATGTTTAAAAATATAACAAAACATATACAGGACTTGTTTGCTGAAAACTACAAACACAAATGAAAGAAGCCTATAAAGATCTAAATAAATGGATTCTTTGTGGATTGGAAGACTCAACAAAGTAACAATATCAATTTTCCCTACATTGATACACAGATTTAACACAATTCCTACCCAAATCTCACCAAGACTTTTTATGGATATAGATGAGATTATTCTAAAATTTACATGGAAAGGTAAAGGAACTAGAAGAGCTAAAACAATTTTGAAAAAGCATAGAGAGAGAGGAATCTGTCTATCCTATTTCACAACTTAGCTCAGTAATTAAGACTGTATGTAGTATTAGTAGAGGGATAGACATAAAGGTCAGTGGAACACAACAGAGAACCCAGAAACAGACCTACACAAATACACCCAAATAGTTTTTGGTGAAGGTGCAAAAGTAACTTAATGAGGGAAAGACAGCCTTTCAAAAAATGGTACTGGAGCAACTGCACATCCATAGACCAAAAAACGAATTTCCACCTAAGTCTCACATTTTATATAAAAAATAACTCCATGGGGCTTCCCTGGTGGCGCAGTGGTTGAGAGTCCGCCTGCTGATGTAGGGCACACGGGTTCATGCCCCGGTCTGGGAAGATCCCACATGCCGCGGAGCGGCTGGGCCCGTGAGCCATGGCCACTGAGCCTGCGCGTCTGGAGCCTGTGCTCCGCAACGGGAGAGGCCACAACAGCGAGAGGCCCGCGTACCACAAAAAAAAAATAAATAACTCCAAATGGATCACACGCTTAAATGTTAGAATAAGCTGTAAAACTTAGGGGAAAAAACACAGAAGAAAATATTCAAGATCTAGGGCTAAGCATAGAGTTTGTATACTTGACACTCAGAGCAAGATTCACAAAAGGCATAACAATAATATACTGAACTTCACCAAAATTAAAAACTTGTGCCCTTGCAAGACCCTGCTAAAAGGATGAAAAGACAATCCAACAAAGGACTAGTATCTAGAATATATCTAGAACTCTCAAAACTCAACAGGAAAAAAACAATCCAATTAGAAAAAAGACATGAAGCGACATTTCATCAATGGGGATACACAGATGAAAAATAAGCAAATGAAAATATGTTCAGTATCATTAGCCATTAGGGGAGTGCAAATTAAAACCTTACTAAGATATCACTAGGTACATACCAGAATGGCTAAAATCAAAAACAGTGGTAACACCAAATGCTGGCAAGGATGCAGAAAAACTGGATCACTCCATACATTGCTGGTAGGGATGTAAAATGGTACAGCCACTCTGGAAAACAGTTTGGCAAGTTCTTAAAAAACTATATGCACAATAATCATACAACCCAGCAACTGCACTCCTGGCATTTATCCCAGAGAAATGAAAACTTATGTCAAAAAAAAAACCCTATGCACAAATCTTCATAGCACTTTTATTCATAACAGCCAAAAACTGTAAACAACTCAGATGTCTTTCAACAGGTATATGGTTAAACAAATCCATACCATGGACTACTACTCGCAGTAAAAAAGGATGACCTACCAATACATTTAACAACATGGATGAATTTCTAGAGAATTATGCTGAGTGAAAAAAACTGAACCCAAAAGGTGACAAACTGTATGAGCCCATTTATATAACATTCTTAAAATGACAAAATCATAGAAATGAAGAACAAATGAGTGGGTCCCAGAGATTAAGGGGATGGAAAGGAAATGGGTGTGGCTATAAAAATAATAATATGAGGGATCCTTGTGGTGATGGAAATGGTCTGTATATTGTGTCAGTATCATACCCTGGTTGTGATATTGTACTACAGTTTTGCAAGACATTACCAATGGGGGAAACTGGGTAAAGAGTACACAGATGTCTCTGTATTACTTCTTAAAACTGTCAGTGAATTGACAATTATTTTAATAAAAAGTTTAATTTAAAATTACAAAGACCAACACTATTATAGCAGATTAATTTTTTAATTCAATAGCATGACATTCACAAGAGATTAAAATAAAAGAACACAAAACTGTAGGGGAAGGGGGAGTTTTAAAAATCAGGCAAAACTAGCTGACCAAAAATAATAATAATAGGTATGTTAATATCAAACAGTAGTATGTAATACAAAAAGCATTACTAGACATAAGGAGTCACTACACAGAGTAAAAGTTTCAATTCAACAGCAATATATGATAAATTTTCATGTACTAATAACAATTTTAAAATGCATTTTAAAAATTGAAAGAAACTACAAGGAAACTGAAAAAATAATTCTAGTAAAAGACTAACATACACCTGCTCTCTAAAAAAACAAAGATATAAGATTTGAACAACAGAATTAACAAGTCTAACTACTGGACATATATAAAACTTTGCACCAACAAATAGAAAATACACATTCTCTTCAAATACAAAAAACTGACCACAGTCACAACAGATTTCAAAGGACTGTATCATACAGATCATGCTGCCTAACCACAACACAATTACAAATCAAAAACCAAATTAACTAAAGGATCACCCATATGTTTGGAAACAAAACTTTTAAGTCACTCATAAAGAATTCATCCCTTGTGTGATGCAGGGAAAGCAAATACATAGAAATTCATGATCATTTAAGCCTGTCAAAGTGTTAAAAGTTAATAAGCAAGGTGTCCAACTTAAGAAATTTAAAAAGGAATAGAAATAAACCCAAAGTAAGTATAAAAGAAAGCAAGCAAGCAGAAATTAAGTAGGGGGAGGATACATTAAAGAGCATAAAAAGGACAAAAATTTGATTCTTTGAAAAGCTTTTAAAAATTGGCACTTTTAGCTTTTAAAACTCATCAAGAAAAGGGGAGCATTTAAAAAAAAAGGTAAGGACAGTAACTACAAAATAAGAGACTAACAATTTAATGCCATAAATTCAAGAACGTGAATGAAATGGACAATTTTCTATAAAAGTATAACCTACTAAAACCAGTTTGAAAATTGAAAATATGAGCAATCATATAACCAAAGCAATTGAATCAGTGATTAAGATGTGTCCCACAAAGAAAACAGTAACAATTCTACAAGGGAGTTCTACCAAACACTCAAGAAACAAATTATTCTAATCTTACATAAACTCTTCCAGAAGAAAGAGGAAAAGTATATATATCTTTTAAATTATAGCTCAATATTACTCATTATTAGAAACAAAAATCCTACATTAACTATATTCAAACTGAGTCCAATAATGGAAAAAAGGGACAGACCAGGGCTGACTTTATACTTGGAACACAAGGCTGGTTTAAATATTAGAAAATCAATCAATGTATTTCATCATGTTAACAGGTTACAGAAGAAAAACATATGATCCTTTCAAAAGATGCAGAAAAAGCTTTTGATAAACTTCAACATCCATTCTTTTTCTTTTTAATTAAAAAGCTAATAATAGAAAGGAACACCCTTAACCTGAAAAGATTATCTACAATAAACCTACAGCAAGCAGCATACTTAACTGTGAAACTCTGATAGCATTCCCTTTAAAATCAGGAACAAGATCAGGATGCCCCCATCACCGCTTCTATTCAACATTGTACTGGAGATCCTAGCCAGCACATTAAGACAAGAAAAAGAAAGAAAAAAAAGCATAAGAATTGGAAAGGAGGAAACAAAGAGGTCATTATTCACAGATAGATCTGTCCACACAGAAAATCCTAAAGAATTCTATACACAATTTATCACAATTAGAAGGATAGCAAGGTTGTTATACGAAGTCAAATTGTACTTCTATACACCAGCAAGGTAGAAAATATAATTTTAAAAGATACCATTAATGATTTGATACAAAAATAAGGTACCTAGAAATAAATCTAACAAAATACTTGCAAAAGTTTATTTGAAGAAAATTATAAAACTTTATTGAAAGAGACTGTAAAAGACCTAGATAAATGGATACTACAATGTTCATGGTTAAGAAACTTAATAACAAAATGCTAGTAGTTCCCTTCAAACTGGTTTACAAATTCAATGCATTTCCATCAAAATCCCAATAGGTTGCATGTGTGTATCTATATAACTTTAAAAAACGATACTAAAATTTTATGGAGGAGCAAACCAGCAAGAAATTCCTTGAAGAAGTACAAGGCAGGAGGACCTGGCCTACTTCTGTGTCCCTCAATGACTGACTAGACGGTTTCACACCAACCCTCCCTATGAAAACTTTAAAAACTGAACATAATATAAAAAACATCTGTTTGAAGACAAGAAGCACTACAAAAGGCAGCAAGAACCTGGGAGGCCACGACCGTGGAAAGAAGGGAAGCCTAGAAAATGGAGTCTAATATTTGATGCCTCTTTTCCCCTGGAGATAACTGCCAATGGAAAAAGGGCAATTGATAAGTTAAGAAATCCAGCAGAACTTTGAATAGACTTATAGGGCTGGGAAAACCAGAAGATATTTGCAAAATATAACCTGCAAGTCCTGGTATCTGGGATATATAATAAACTCCTACAATCAGTATGAAAAAGACCAAATATAAAAATGGACAAAAGACTTGGCAAACCACCTCACAAAAGGCATCCAAATGGCCAGTAAGTATATTAAAAGGGGCTTAACATCATTTCTCATTAGGGGAATTCAAATTAAGACCACTAAACATCCACCAAAATGTCTAAAATTAAAAAGGTGGACGAGAAAGGACAAGGAAAAACTAGAACTCTATTATTTTGCTATTGGAAGGGAATGAACAAAAAACTACAATTACATACAACAATAAGGATGAATCTCGCAAACAAAATTGAGAGGAAGAGGTGAGACACAAAAAATATACACGTAATATAGTTCCATTTATATAAGGTTCAAAAAATAGGCAAAACTAGTCTAAGATGTTAAAGTCTGGCCAGTAGGTATCTTTAAGAAGGAAGAGGTTAGTCACTGGGAGAGGACTCAAGGGAACTCTCTAGGGTGCCAGTAATGTTCTATTTCCTGACCTGCATATGGTTATATTGAGAAAATTCATTTAGCTGTCCTCTCATGATCTGTGTACTTTCTTTCTATACATATGTATGCCCTAGAGCAATAGAAGTTTGTTTTTACCGAAGCTGTACAAAGTTACAGTAATTAAAACAATGTGATGGTACGGTTACACTAAGAGACTAGAGTCCAGAAAGTATAGATAGATCCAATTGTATAACAAAATCAGTAAGAAATAAATTTTTTTTTTAAAAACCTAGTACAAACATGGGCAAAAGAAATGAATAGAATCCCAGAAGAGGTAAGAACAGATTAATCAGCACAGTAAAAGATGCTCAAACTCATTAGTAAAAGGAAAAAATTGAAAACTAAAAGGTGATACTTCATACTCACTGGCAAAAACTTTTAAAGCCTGATAAAACTAAGTATTAGCAAGAAAGCTAAGGAAACCTCTGTATTCCTGGAGGGAGCAAATACTGATACAATCCTCTTTGGAAAATAATCTGGCATTATCCAGTGCTGTTGAAGATGCGAATATCCTTAAGTCCCAGCAATGCAATGCTACTCCTAGAGTTTCTACAGTGAAACATACTGTATTAAATATTCACATTAAATGAGATCAATAAAGACTACAAATAACACCATATCAATGCAGATTAAGTTTGTTCACAAAGTTTTATTTTGCATTTCAGAGCCTTTTGGATTTCAGAAGTGTAGATAAGGAAAAAAAAGGAAACTACACAAATTTCCAACGAGAATGGATAAATTGGTATTTATACAATGGAAACTCAAAAACAATGATAAACCAAAACACCCCAAATACATACAGCTTTTATTCAATTTGTATAAAATTTAAAAACACACAAAAACAAAAAATTTGTATATATAAAATGTGTGATTTATATATATATAATTTTTATATCTATGCAATGTGGATGTGATCAGGGAAGGGCACCCTGCTGACCTAATGAACTATTTCTTAACTTGGGTGGTGAGCACATGCATGTTTATTTACCTACATCTTACCTGTTATAAACAACCTTTTGTACCTATTAAATAATGTAAATATTTAAAAATTTTAAATTAGCATGATATACCCAAATACATAAACCACTATTAACCATTACCAATTCTGAGAAATGACTCAAGAGAACTTTTTTTTTTTTTTTCAGAAGAACTTTTTGAAGGAATTAGTATCCTAAGAGAGTTCAAGGACAGGTTGCTATTTTAAAAAAAAGGAAGGGAAGAAATAAAGAAAAAGAGGATAAAACTCTTATAAATCAAAAATATAATTACTAAAATAAATTCTATGGAAGAGTTCTAAGTCAAGGAAAACTTCCAGAACGTAAACAAATAAAATGTACATCTTGGAAATCCGATATTCACCTGTCAAGAGTCTCAGAGAAAATAGGAAAAAAATTAACAAAAAAATAGAAGATAATTCCCGAGACCTGAAGAGCCTTACATCCGAAAAGGTTCCACCAGAAGGAATGAAAAAGGCCCACAACTAGACACATTTCACAACACCAAAGATCAGATCACCATAAAGACTGTAAACAAGGTTACCACAAAAGATAACGATCAGATTTGCAATGGATCTCTATCAGCAATATTGAGTGCTTTAAATTCCCAAAGCAAAGCTTTCAACATTCAAAAGGAAAAACTGTATTACCAATTTATAATTCTGTATCTAAACTTTCAATCAGGAACAAATGCAAGCCATTTTCAAACGTTCAAGAAATTAGAAAGTCTATCACCAGCATATCCTTTCTAAAACAACTACTCAAGAGGGGGTAGGGGGAGGAAAGGACTGGGAGTTTGGGATTAGCAGATACCAACTAGTATATATAGGATGGATAAACAAGGTCCTACTGCATAACTCAGGGAACTATACTCAATATCCTGTGACAAACCAGAATGGAAAAGAACATGAAAAAGAATATATACGTGTAACTGAGTCACTCTGCTATATAGCAGAAGTTAACACAACCTTGTAAATCAACTATACTTCAATAAAATTAAAAAAAAAAAACTACTCAAGATTACATTCCAGTAAAATCAAAAAGAAGTCTAAAAAAGAGAAAGACATGAGATCCAAATAACACACCTAACCCAGGAGTGCAATGTAATCTCAGGATGACAGATGTATAGCAAGATCCAGAAAGCAAGCTGCCCGAATTACAAAAAAAAGTTGAGAGCTCCAGAAAGCCCATCTTCAAGAAAAGTTCAATGGCTACAAGATGAAAACACATTGTACTGGGTTGCCAAAAACTGCCTTCAGGTTTTAAGTAAAAATAAAAGACACATTTTTCATTTTCACCAGCACTTTATTTTTTTTTAATTAATTTATTTATTTTTGCCTGCGTTGGGTCTTCGTTGCCACACGCGGGCTTCCTCCAGTTGCGGCGGGGGCGGGGGGGGGGCTACTCTTAGTTGCAGTGCATGGGCTCTAGGCACGCGGGCTTCAGTAGATGTGGCACCAGGGCTCAGCAGTTGTGGCTCACAGGCTCTAGAGCTCAGGCTCAGCAGTTGTGGCGCACGGGGCTTAGCTGCTCTGTGGCATGTGGGATCATCCCAGACCACGGCTCGAACCCATGTCCCCTGCCTTGGCAGGCAGATTCTTAACCACTGTGTCACCAGGGAAGTCTCACCAAGCACTTTATTAAACAACGTATTCACCCTTTTGTTCCACTACCTTCTGCCATTCTTCAGGCAACTTCATAATTCCATCTTCCCAAAACTTTTTATCTTTTTAAGCAAAGAACTGTTCCAGATGCCTTTTACAGTCTTCCAGGGAATTGAAATTTTTTCCGTTAAGAGAATTTTGTAAAGACCTAAATAAATGGAAATCCGAAGGTGCAATGTCTGGTGAATACGGCGGATGAATCAGAACTTCCCAGCCATGCTGTAACAGTTTTTTTGCCTGGTCATCAAAGAAACACGCGGTCTTGCGTTATCCTGATGGAAGATTATGTGTTTTCTGTGGACTGATTCTGGATGCTTTTGGTGTAGTGCTGCTTTCGGTTGGTCTAACTGGGAGCAGTATTTGTTGGAATTAATCATTTGGTTTTCCAGAAGGAGCTCACAATAGAGGACTCCCTTCCAATCTCACCATATACACATCACCTTCTCTGGATGAAGACCGGCCTTTGGTGTGGTTGGTGGTGGTTCATCTCCCTTGCCCCACAATCTCTTCCATTCCACATTATTGTACAGTATCCACTTTTCATCGCCCGTCACAATTTGTTTTAAAAACGGAACGTTTTCATTGCGTTTAAGTGGAGAACTGCATGCAGAAATACGGTCAAGAAGGTTTTTGTCGCTTAACTTATGTGGAACACAAACATCCAAGTGATTAACATAATCAAGCTGGTGCAAATGATTTTCAGTGCTTGATTTGGATATTTTAAGTATGTTGGTTATCTCTCACGTGGTGTAATACTGACTGTTCTCTATTAATGTCCCGATTTGATCTCTATCAACTTCAACTGGTCTACCCGACCATGAAGCATTGTCCAGTGAGAAATCTCCAGCATGAAACTTCGCAAACCACTTCTGACATGTTCGATCAGTCACAGCACCTCCTCCGTACACTGCACAAATCTTTTTTTGTTTCAGTTGCGTTTTTACCTTTCTTGAAATAATAAAGCATAATATGGCGAAAATGTTGGTTTTTTTCTTCCATCTTCAATATTAAAATGGCTACACAAAAATTCACCAATTTTGATAAGTGTTTTTTTAAATGCACGCTGATATGACAGCTGTCATATACAAGCTAACAAAATTGTTTCGAATGAAGTTAAAGATAACTAAGTGCTACCAGAACTCTCCATCTTGTGGAAAAAAAGGAAAGAACCTTTTGGTGAACCCAATAATATTAAAGTTTAAAAGTGATTTCCATGAGCTCTCCACAATCATGCAGGGCTTTATTATATTTCTCCTTTAAGGAGCCGAGGTTTAACAACACAGAAGTTCCTCAGCAGCTTCACACTACTTGGCTCTATAGTAACTAATACTTATATCAGCACACATATTACAAAGGCTGGTTATTAGTATTCAATTTCTAGAATCTTCCTGTAGAAGCACAGAGAAGTTTAGAAGAGTTATAAACCACAATATAAATGCTATAAATCTTGACAACGTAGTATCAATAGAAAATTAAGGCTAGAATGGGGAAGAAAGGTGGAGGCTGGGAGAAACAAAGGGAAAAAGATGGGTGCTAAATCCTCTTTAAGACTGGGAACTAAAGAGATAGTGTCTAAAACTGATAGGTCAAGAAAGAGAAATTTAACTGTTACAAAAAGATTAAAATAATCAACAGCAGAATTAGGAACAAAAATGTAACTGGTAGAAATCAAAGTGCTAGGGCAGGCGGAAAATGAAATGACCTAAATTTCTTATCTACTACAGAGTCAAGCAACAGATACTGTTTATAGAGTTGAAAGAAAAATCAATATATAGAAAGACATGCTTTATTTTTGAGTTTTGGAATTAACCTAAAAAAAAAAAAAAGAAAAACTAAGGAAAAAAATCCCCACTAAAGGCAGTTATATAAAGATTTAAGAAAGAACTTTTACTTTTCTTTCTGGATTTTTCTGCATTTTCATTCAAAGAAAAAAAGAATGAAAGAAAGAAAAAGATGAAGAAAAGAAAAAGAAATTTTAAATATATTATTAAAGCCATTCCCAGATTGGGGGGAAAGGTCAAATAATTTGTCTAAGGTCATACAGTTGAAAACCATGCATCTCCAATGCTAATATCAAAAAAAACCCAGAGAACAAACAAAAAAACATACCTTCTGTGGCATAATCTAGATCTGCTTTTTTACTGACTTGTATGAATAACCAAATGGAGAACTCCGAATGTCTATGTTAAGTTTTTATTGTTCTCTGCAGTCACAAAAAAAAATCTTATTCGTTTCACACCATTTTTTCCAAAAAGTCTAGGGAAATGACCATGTTACTAGTGGGTTCAAAATGAAGTCAGAGGATAGTTTGGACTATGATACCAATTGATTCCACATCACTTTTACTTCAACTTCAATTCAACTGTGAATTTCTTAAATTCAGATTCCTGAATAAAAACAGACTAGCTGTCAAGACAACTCAATGGGGAAAGAACTGTCTTTTCAACAAATAGTTCTGTGAAAACTGGATATCCACATGCAAAGGAAGCTGTATCTCTACTTCACACCATAAACAAAAATTACCTCAAAATGGATAAACAATCTAAATATAAAAGTTAAAACTATAAATATAAGCTCTTAGATGAAAACACGAATAAATCTTTGACACTGGATAAGGCAATGGTTTCTTAGATTTGACATCAAAGGCATAAGCAACAAAAGAAAAAACAGATAAAATTAAAAACATTTGTGCTTCAAAGTACACGATCAAAAAAGTGAAAAGATAGTCCATAAAAAGGAAGAAAATATTTGAAACCATATATCTAAGAACTTGTAACTGGAATGTATAAAGAACATAAACAGTAATAAAAAAGCAAACAACCCAATTAAAAAAATGGGCAAAAGGTCTGAATAGATATTTCTCCAAAGAAGTATACAAATGGCCAATAAGCACATGAAAAGATGCCCAACATCGTCAGTCATCAGGAAAATGCACACCAAAACCGCAGTGAGATACCACTTCACACCCACATGGACAAGGATGTGGAGAAAGCAGAACCCTTATACACTACTGGTGGGAATGAAAAATGGTGTAGCAGTTGGAAAAGAGTTGGGCAGTTCCTCAAAGACTTAAACAGAGTTACCACATGACCCAGCAATTCCACTCCTAGTTATATATCCAAGACAATCAAAAACATATGTCCACACAATACTTATACACTTGTAGATAAATGTTCACACCAGTCAAAAAGTGGAAATCACCCAAATGTACATAAATTCATAAATGGATAAACAAGATGTGGTATATTCCATACAATGGAATATTATTCGGCCATAAAAAAGAATGAAGTACTGATACATCTACAAGAATGAACCTGAAAAGATTATGTTAAATGAGAGAAACCAGACACAAAAGGTCACATGTAAGATTTTATTTCTATGAAATGTCCAGAATAGGCAAATCCATAGAGACAAAGTAGCAAATGCTGAGAGCTGGGGGAAAGAGGGCATAGGGAGTGACTGCTAATGAGCATGGGTTTCTTTTGGGGTGATGAAAATGTTCTGAAATTCAATAGTGGTGATGGTTGTATAACTTTGTGAATAGACCAAAACCACTGAATTACACACTTTAAAAAGCTGAATTTTATGGTATGAGAATTATATCTCAAAAAAAATTTTTTTAATAGACTAGCTAAGATCCAATCCAGAAAAACAAAGGCAAAAATGCTGAGAAAAGAGAAACATTTGGAGAATTTGTTAGAAAAATGCCACCTTTATCAGAAAAGATATTCATGTTTACCAGAGGGAGGGTGCAGACCTAAGGAGCAAACAAACACAAAAATGTCTACCACAGCTAAGAATATCTTGGTTTACTGACTATAAAAAATTATTTCATTTTAAATTAAATATCTGGTTTTGAATGTGCTTTCATAGACATGATCTTAAATGAAGTCCTCCTGGAAATTTAGTTGTATCCACTAATAACAGCTTTGAATTACATGGTGAATTCTGTTAACATCTATCATATGTATTAAGTCTATTTCTTTGCCCAATAGTTGGCAGCTTGGAGGGATGAGGACCTCTAACCTCAACACTCCCCTTCCCCATTAACTTCCCATTCTCCCTGTGTATCCCAACAGCACCCGAAGGTACCAGGATGGCAAGTAAGGAACCAAACCCTCAAGCCTTCTAGGCAGAAAATCTTCTGTTATAGAATTATTTAACCCTCTTATTAGATCTTCCGTGTCTGGCTTACCAGTATCTATTAAGTTACTATCACTGGCTCTTCCACTAGATTCCTGCACACACATTGACTCTCATTCTCTGACACGCACAGAGATAATAAACCCTCAATGCACAGGAGAGAGAGCCTTAAAAAAAAAGTTAGTACAGTAGATCCCCCCTCCACTCCCACACTGGAGAGAAGAAGGAAGAGTGGATTAAACAGGTTAAATTGCAGCAGGGACCTTTTTAAGGACTGCACCAGGAGGAGTATTGAAATTATGCAACTACAGGAGGCAAGGGTAGAAAAGCTGCTCTGGTTGAAGAAGAGGTGAGGGACTTTTAGACTCCAACTACTCCGCCTCTCTTCCACCACTGTGCTTGGCACTGCTGGAGAATATTTTGGAGGAAGAAAGCAGGGCAACAGTGACAGAGGCCTAGGCCACCAGACTGCATGAGCTTGTCCCAGGTTAATTCAATAATTAGTTAATTCACAAACTCCTAACAACATAAATGTTTTCAACAAGCCACCACTGAACTGAATTTCTTCTCTAGCACCCTGAAAGCTTCTAATACCTGAGGCACTATTATAATCATCTTTGACTACACAGCCCACAACTGCCCTGCACAGAAGTTACCCCTTCCCTTCCCTCACCCATCAGGATGATCCTGTGAGTCAGGTTTGCGTGATGTGACTCTAACCTCCTGGCCATAGATAATCAGGACAGAAGCGGACCCTCACCGATCCTCTCTCCCAGAAGAAATGAAGAGAGGTGTGCTGGTATTCTACTGGTCACTTGAACTGAAAGCAGCGAAGTGTAGGGATGCCATATTCTGCTGTGACTGGACAAGATCTCTGGTACTGGCCCACAGGGAAGTCTCAAAACACTGAAACTGTCAGGCAACTCCTCTGTCTGGAGTTGCCTCATCAAATAACTCCCCTCCCCCGAGCAAAGCAAAGGCACAGGAGTCACTGAAGCACAGTGAAGATGACCTTTCCCAAAATTCCAGACCTCCAGTACAGGAGACGCCAGCGCTAGCCAGCAGTGACCTGCTCTGGTTATACGGGCTCCTAGGAAGTGGCCCTGAATGATAACGGACAAAGATAAAGGTAATCCTCTCAGCGGCATTATCAGCAGCCAAACCTGGCATTCAGGTCGGCTGGCCATTTCTTCTACGGCCGAGAAGTCAGCCAACAAACCAATGCCCGTGATTTTTCCTGGTCCTTCAATTTACTTCAGAATATATTCTGTAGCAGAGACCATTTAGAAAACCCTCGATGTTTCTTCCCCTTTTCCTCCTTTCTAATTAGATTTTTCTTCAGTTGTCCAGTTTTCCCTACAATATTATATATCATATAAGCAGGGTATTGTTTATCATTCAATTTAGTTCATAAAGTGCAGGATGGTAGCTAGGAGCACCACGTGGACCCAAAGGAAACTGAACAGAGCAGTAGAGCTTAGACTCTAAGGAGCGTTCACTCTAAAGCTAGACCTCCGAGGTTAAAAATCCCAGGTCTTCCAGTAATGAGCTGTGTGATCTAGGTCAGGTTATTCAACCTCTCTGTGCCTCAATTTTTCACAGAATTGTTGTGAGAACTAAATCAGTATGTATGTAAAGTGCTTAAACCAGGGCCGGGCATATAATAAGCACTTTCTTATAATGGATATCTGCCATCATCATCATCGTCACGATTTGCAATGGGGAGTGGGGAGAGCTACAGCACATCTTTAAGTGTAGAGGATGCTACTGAGCAGGTAAGGCAAAAACTGGGGTGAATAACTCTTTCAGCATTTGCACAGCCCATACCCTTCCCTGCTCTGAAAACTCTCCCCAGTTAAGTCTCCTAACGTGAACTATGGCAGAGGAGCTATCTTCCAGCAAGTGCAGGGAGAAGAAAAGACAGCTGATTTACAGAAAAAGATGATGAAGCTGACCCACAAAACAAAATGGGAGGGAAGAGAGAGGGGTATGGGATGGAGACAGAGGATGGAGGGAGTGGGGAGGGAAGGGGGAAGAAGGGGAGACAAAGAAAGAGAAAATCTTGGTTTCCAAACACTTTCCAGTTCCTGATTCCACTCCAACCTAAGCACTGACTGCTCTTTCTGCCCTATACCAATAAATAAATTCTTCACTTTTTATTAAGCTTTGACAAACGACAGAAAAGTCTAACACAAGCCCTGGAAAACTTCATCAACAACAAAAAAATCTTTGAAGAGATAAAGTTATATAATCCGTTACTACACAAATCCCAAGACAATACTGCAGATATAAATAACTACAAACTTCAGTATTCTCAACCCATCCTAAACCTAATGCATGAATTTACACAGATGAGGCTCAGGCCTGGTTGTTTCAAAAGCTCTACAGGTGTTATAACCCCTACAGCTGAGGCTCTGACACTAACACCCTTACACTTATCAATATGAACACCCTTTCCCTACTATCACGGTTCTCTGTGTAAACTAGCATAGGGCATAAAATGCATGAATATACTTTTCTCTTTACCGGGAATTAAATAATTTTTGAAACAGCAAGAGAGAAAATGGCAGGCATTATTCGAACTGAAGCAATTTACCTTTAGATCAGAACCATGAATACGTTCTTTTGCTGATGTTCACCAAACCAGCCAGGTAACCAGACAACATGCTTCCCCCGCATCCCATCCCTCTCCAAAAAACAATAATAAACATACAAACTGAATCTTTTACCAGATTTCTTTTCCTTCTTATTCGGAAACAGTAATGCTAACAACACGTCCATGGTTGTGCAAACTGATTGCAGTTAACTTAATTTCAAGTTCCTCTTCATCCCTTTTTTGAAAGACTTTTTTTTTTAAATCAGGGTTTCCGATCTTAAGTATCCCATTTATGCCGCCAGTAATTCAGCGATCCATAAAAAAATCTGGCTCGTTTATCACAATTATGTCTCAGTTGAGGGCTTTGAAGGTTATCACCCACGGGGAAAATATCTTTTCCGTCTAACCCCAACACCGTGCATTTCAAACCTCTACTATACAAAGGTAAACAAAAATAAAGTTGTGACCTTGTTCGAAAGGCTAGGGAGAAAAAATTTTCAAGTGCAAAACGAGTTCACAAACCTCATGACAACACGGACTTTGCGGAGTTCTTACCATGGCACTAAGAAAATACCAAGGTTTAAGGCCCATCATTGAAGGCAGGGTTCCCAAAAGACCACGCTTCTCCCCAAGATGTTGAGGAAGCACTGGTGGGAGGAAGGGGCCTTTCTCGAGTCAGAACTGACTAAGAGGTAGCATCACCCACAGAAGAGAGAGAATTCCTAAAAGCAACTTCACGTTTCAGAAGACAGCTTCCCACCAAGTGAGTAGCCCGTAGACTTAGGAATCGCCAGACACGTACACCCCTCGCGAAGGTGGAAAAGCAAATCCTGCTTTCCACCTCACCTCTTAAAATAAACGGGGAAGTTGGGTCCCCACGAGCCCCTCCCGAGAGCGGCCCCAGCGCCCCGCGCCAGGTGTGCGGACCCACCGACCGGCTCACCTGGTCCCCAGGCCCGCCACCACCGGG
>NW_020185329.1:2840797-2871823 GCF_003031525.2 Neophocaena asiaeorientalis asiaeorientalis
CTCCCTCTCGGCCAGCCGCTTTCCGCCCGCGTCTTCCGCCAGCCCCCCGGGCCTGCGGCTCTGGCCTCGCCTGAGTCCCCGCCCCCTCCCGCTGCCTGCCCACCTCCCGCACGCCTTCCGGCGCTCGGCCTTGTCGGCGTGCAGCCCTCAGCCCGCGGGTGCCTCCTCTCCCCCGCGCGGAGGCCCAGCCCCAGTCCCTGAAGCGCCCTCGCGACTGCAGCGTTACCCGCGGGACTGGAGGAGGGCCTGGGCTGTGGGAGGGACGGAGAGGAAGAAGAGATGGCCGGGACTCGTGACGGGTACATTTACAGTGCCCTTCTCCACGGTGGCTGTGGACGGAGGGAGCACCCACAAATAAAGGCATCCCCCGGAGTAGTTGTGGCGGAACAACCTAAATATGGGTGTTGGATAAGCTATTGTTCTGATCTAATGGGGCAAGATTGGTGAGACCTTTTTGGGTTGATAATATCCTCAGTACTAACCTGGCTGGTTCTTTCTGACTTTGAAGGGCGACTGAATGTCAAGGACTGCAGAGTTGAAAGGGTTGGGGGAGGGAAGTTGGAGAAGTGAAATAGGAGAGCGCCCAGAAGAGCCCTGATAGAAAGTCGAGGGGTCAGGGAAATAAGATAGCTGGGAAAAATGAAATGTCAGAGGAAGAGAAGATGGAAGGAAGTTTCACGGCACTCCTGACTTGCTGACAAAGGATGAGAAGATGCTGAGTTAAGCTGGTCAAAAAATTCGCTGGACCAAATCCAGGGTTCAAATTTCCTTGAAGAGGTGGATGGAATCCATTTAAGACACCTAATGTTGATCCCGGGGCCAAGAATAGTTTACCACTACACCTCTTCGCCTAATTCCTGTTCATCCTTCACCTCTCAGTTTAAGTATCACTTCCTCAGAAAGACCTTCCCTAAACCCACATGCCCCCATTTTAATTCAGATCCCTCTCCGACTGCTCATAGGATCCGAATATTTCCTTCCTAATATTTTTCCATGGTAATTACGTAGGTCTTTGTGTGATTATTATATAAATAATTATCGTTTAACTTTTTTTCTTAAAAGTGTTTTTAAACCCGCTAGACTATAATGACTGACAAATGCTTGGAAAACTGTGGGCCTCTCATTGGTTTAATGAGTAAAAGAATGAACAGTATCTAGTGTAGGTTTTAATTCTGGCTTTCCACCATTAACTTTAGCTTGGCTTTTTCTTGATCTTGGCTTATTCTCCTTAGACCTTGATTTCCACCTCAGTAGAGTTTAACATTGTTCAACAGACGTTAAGTGAAGGCCAATGCGAGCTAGGATCTTCAGGGGAATAAAGATGAATAGAATACAGTACAGCCCTTCCACCAAGGAGCTTACAACCCATAAGAAGCACCATGCATGAAATACTGAGTTTAGTTTCTAAGCACCTGTCCTGTTAATCCTTTCTCTGCCTGTCTCTGAACCCATCAATCCTCTTGATCTCAACATCTCCCTTTTCCTTTCCACTGATTTCTTCCTCTTTCCCTATATCCGTGTTCAAGTCTCCTAGATAGTTTCAAGCCACCTTTCTTCTTTTGCCAAGAACACATCTATTTTAATCACATTTCTTTGCTCCTTTACACTTTACCTTAACCTTTACTGAAACTATACAGTATCAAAGAAAATGAACAATGAATTTATCTTTTATATTCCCAATTTTTTAGTCTGGAATTTTTAAACACAAAAGTTGAAAGCATAACAATGAATATCTGTATACATTCCAACTAGATTCAACAGTTATTAGTATTTGAACAATTTTTATTAAGGCATAAATAACATATAGGTAAATCCTCCTATCTTAAGTAAACTCTTCAATTAGTTTTGAAAAATGCTTATCAAGATACAGAACATTTTCATCACTCCAGAAAATTCCCTCCTGCCCCTTCCCAGTCAAACCTCCCACCAGAAATAACCAATGATCTGATTTCTAATACTGTAGAGAGAATTTTAAAATGAGGGAAACATTTTAAAATGCTATTATAGCCTCAATGCCAAAACCAAACAAAAATTAATTTTCCTATCTAACTTATAAGCAGATTTTATGCCAGTAATGCAAGGATGGGTTTCACGCTAGCATATATGTTAAAGAAATTGGTAATTTGATACAACTCAGCAACTAAGAACAACCAAAAAATCTGGACTTAGAAAATCAGAAGCAAGTGCCAAATGTAAGGAGTTAACCAGTCAAGATCTTAGACGGCAGTGTTCTAGGCAGCTAAACTGAACATTTATCCTGAGACATTTGACAATCCAAAAGTAAAATCTATAAACTGAGCTATGACTTTTGCAGGATTGCTGGGCAAGAGAGACATAAATCTAAATCTAGTGCCACAGAAGAAGCAAAGTCCAATAAACACCCCCCATATTTAATACAAGATCCCGTAGGGTAAAGATAAACCAGAGATAAATCAGCACTTCCACAAATTGCATTCAGGTTTTATAGCAATCAGGAAATCTCACTCCTTGAATACTGAATAAACAGATCCTAGAGTGGTACTCCACAGACACTGGGCAGAATCAAACAAAAATCCTCTCCAGATGAAGATATCATTAGCCCAAACTTCAAATTAACCTACATAAAATTTTACAAGTTAAATGACCAAACATAATCAAAAATCAGAAAAAGACTGCAATAAAAGCAAGCTTACACAAATAAGTAAATAAACCTTGAAAAAATAATCTAATAGAAACTCTAGAATTGAGATGTTTAAGAACTCAATGGATAAGTTTATAGGTATATATGTATATTACACATGGTTTAAGAGAGAATTAATAACAAGAACATGTTAGAAGACTATTTAGAATGAAGCTCAGGGAAACAAAAAGATGGAAAGTGCGTAAGAAAATATTAGGGACATAGATTTGAGACAGAAGACAATGCCAAGAAAGTCTAACAAATGTTTAATTGGAGTCCTCAAAGAACAAAAAACCAAAATGAGGCAGTAGCAATATGTGACGAGATAAAGTCTGAGATTTTTCAGACTGATAAAAAAATCACTATAGGTAAAGGGTTAACAAAACCTTTTCCTGTCTACATAAGAACTTAACCTTCAGCTAATTTTCTAGCTCTGTTCACCTGGAAACATGATAGAGGTTTATGATAAAAATGACCTCTGATTAGTAAATTGCCTCTGGACCAGGAGGAACTATAAATGGTCTACATTTATAGACCTGATGGGGATACCATACTTGGGACTTTTCTGAGTGAGTCAAGTTCACCAGTAAAATATAGCAATTTTAAATCTGTATGCACCTAATGACACGCACTTAATGTAGCTTACAGAACTACAGTGAGAAAATCCACAAGTATAGTGAAGCATTTTACCATACCTATCTCAGTAATTGATACAAAAAGCAAACAGAAAATCATTAAAGATACAGATTTTTGGAACAGCATAATTAACAAATTTGACCCAGTGATTACAAATAATGTGCAGAAAATGCATTATTTTAAGTACATATGGAATATTTACCAAAATTGAGCATAATAGAGTAAGCCTCAACAATTTTTAAAATTGTGATAAAATATACACAATATAAAGTTTACCAACTTAACCACTTTTAAGTGTACGATACAGTGCCATTAAGTATAGTCACGTTACTGTACAGCCATCACCACCATCCAGCTCCTGAATTCTTTTCATCTTGCAAAACTGAAACTGCATACTCATTAAACAATAACTCCCTATTCTTTTCTTCCCCCTGGACCCTGGCAATCACCATTCTGCTTTCTTCATGACTTTACTCTAGGTACCTGATATAAATGGAATTATACAGTATGTGTCTTTTTGTGACTGGCTTATTTCCCTTAGCATGATGTCTTCAAAGTTCATCCATGATGTAACATATGACAAAAAATTTTCTTCCTTTTTAAGGCTGAATAATATTCCATTGTATGTATACACCGTATTTTGTTTATCCATTTATCTGTCCATGGACAGTTAGGGTGTGTCTTAATCAGGCTGGGGTACTAAAACAAAATACCACAGAATGTGTGACTTAAATAGCTAACATTTCTCACAGTTCTGGAGGCTCAGAATCTAAGATCAAGGTGCCAGCCTTTAGTGTCTGATGAGGATCCACTTCCGGATTTACAGATGACCACCTTCTTACTATATCCTTACATGATGGGGACAGAGAGCTCTGGTTTCTTGATCTTCTTATAAGGGCAGTAAGCCAATCCTAGGGCCTCCACCCTCATGACCTCAGCTAAATCTAATTACTGCCCAGAAGCCCCACCTCCAAATATCATCACATAGGGGATCGAAGCATCAACATATGGGTTTTTGAGGGACACAGACATTCGGTCAATAGCAGGTTGCTTCCACCTTTTGATTATTGTGACTAATGTGAACAAATATCTCTCCTAGATCCTGCTTTCAATTCTTTTGGGTATATACCCAGAAGCGGAATTATTGGATCATATGGTAATTCTATTTTTATTTTTTGAAGAACTGCCATACTGTTTTCCAAAGCAGCTGTGCCATTTTACATTCCCACCAGCAGTGTACAAGGGTTCCAGCTTCTCCACACCCTCATCAACAGTTGTTATTTTCTGGGTTTTAGTAGTAGCCATCATAATAGGCATCAGATGATATCTCCTTGTGGTTTTGATTTGCATTTCCCTAATGGTTAGTGATGTTGAACATCTTTTCATGTGCTTATTGGCCTTCAGAATAACTTCTTTGGAGAAACGTCTATTCAGTCCTTTACTCATTTTTACATCACGTCGTTTGTTTTTTTTGTTTTCGAATTTCAACAAATTTTAAAGGATTGGAAGCTGCTACAAGTCTATTTTCATTTGCTCTCTATGACAAAGATTGTCCTGAAACAGTGTTTTATCATCTCTCAGGTTCTGATGAGATATACTAAGCCATGATGATAGTATGTACCCTTGATATGATGTGATGAGAATGGCACTTTATCGCTGTGATCTTTCTCTCAAAAAACACACAAACCCAGTTGAATCAAGTATCAGAGAAATCCCAATCAAGGAGCATTCCACAAACCACCTGACCAGTATTCCTTAAAAGTGTCAAGGTTAAAAAAAAAAAAAAAAAAAAAAAAAAAAAAGTGTCAAGGTCATTAAAAACAAAGAAAGTCAGAGAAATCATCACAGCAAAGAGAGCCTGAGGAGACACAACAACTAAATATGATATGGTATCCTGGCTAGATTCTGGTATAAAAAAGGACACGAGGCAAAAACTAAGGAAATCTGAATAAAATATGAATTTTAGTTAGTAATAATGTCTCAATATTTGTTCATTAGTTGTGACATATATACCATATTAATACACGATGTTAACTACTGCATAGCACAGGAAACTCTACTCAATATTCTGTAACAACCTATATGGAAAAGAATGTGAAAAAGAATGGATATATGTATATGTATAACTGACTCACTTTGCAGTATATCTGAAACTAACACAACATTGTAAATCAGCTATACTCCAATGTAAAATAAAAATTAAATTTAAAAATGATGTTAATAATCAAGGAAACTGGGGTATATAGACAGGAACTCTGTGCTATCTGCACAACTAGAATCTAAAACCTATTTTATTTATCAAAAAATTTCAAAATTATATTTGTCAATGATAGAAAAGGACTGGTTACTTGATTTTTAAAATATAATTTCAACTTTTGAATGATTGCGAAAATGCAAAATATCTTGTCAATAAGAACTTGAAGACATTGTCATTAAAATGTCTTGATCAAGAAGTACAGACAGGGCTTCCCTGGTGGCGCAGTGGTTGAGAGTCCACCTGCCCACACAGGGGACACGGGTTTGTGCCCTGGTCCGGGAAGATCCCACATGCCGTGGAGAGGCTGGGCCCGTGAGCCACGACCGCTGAGCCTGCATGTCCGGAGCCTGTGCTCCGCAATGGGAGAGGCCACAGCAGTGAGAGGCCCACGTACCACAAAAAAAAAAAAAAAGTACAGATAATTCAAACATTAAACCTGCCCATAGAAGTGCTCTTAAGCTCTTCACTAAAACTTCTGAAATTTTTTATTTGGAAGTTTTATGCAAATTTAATATTTTATATTTTCCTTAATACTTTAGTATTCCACTCTTTCTTATAATTATACAGAAAAAATGAGCTTTTTCACCAAGCTCCATATAGATATTCCTAAATCCTCTTCAGTTTATTAACATGCCACAGAAATTTTTTTTTTTTTTGCGGTACACGGCCTCTCACTGTTGTGGCCTTTCCCGTTGCGGAGCACAGGCTCCGGACACGCAGGCTCAGCGGCCATGGCTCACGGTCCAGCCACTCCGCGGCATGTGGGATCTTCCCGGATCGGGGCACAAACCCGTCTCCCCTGCATCGGCAGGTGGACTCTCAACCACTGCGCCACCAGGGAAGCCCTAGAAATTTTATTGTTTTCTTTGTGTGCATGACCTGAAGTTAGGAAGTACTAACCTAGAGAAACTCTTATACAGGCACATGTGCACCAGGAGATATGTACAAGAATATTTATTCCATCACTGTTTGTAACAGCGAAAAGTTAAAAACAACTTGTCTTGTCCATCAAGGATAGGGTAGATACATGCATTGTTGTATGTTCCTAAAAAAGAATGCTATGTATACAGTAAGAAAAAAATGAATAGAGCCAGAGCTTCATATAAGAATATGGACAGGGCTTCCCTGGTGGCGCAGTGGTTAAGAATCCGCCTGCCAATGCAGGGAAGACGGGTTCGAGCCCTGGTCCAGGAAGATCCCACATGCCACGGAGCAACTAAGCCCATGTGGCACAACTACTGAGCCTGCGCTCTAGAGCCCACGAGGCACAACTCCTGAGCCCGTGAGCCACAACTACTGAGCCACGTGCCACAACTACTGAAGCCCGCACGCCTGGAGCCCGTGCTCTGCAACAGGAAAAGCCACCACAATGAGAAGCCCATGCACAGCAATGAAGAGTAGCCCCCGCTCGCCACAACCAGAGAAAAAGCACACGCACAGCAATGAAGACCCAACACAGCCAAAAATAAATAAATAATAAAACTAAAAAAAAAAGAATATGGACAAATCCCCAAAACAATGCCAAATGAAACAATCAAGTTGGAAAAAGTTATATACCTTTCATGTAAATTTTGCAAAAAGGGAAAACAATGCTGTATATTTATGGATAGGTACATATGTGATAGAAAACATACATGTGAATGATGAGTATCAAAACCAGGACAGTGGGTACCTCTGAGAGGAAGGGAATAGGATCTGTAGGCTATTCTGGGGTATTCTACTATATTTGTAAAGTCTTCTTTCTTAAAAAAAAAGATCTGAAGCAAATATGGCACAATGTTAAGATATGATAGAATTGGAAGGTAGGTATACCAACCTATTAGCCTCTATATTTGTATGCTTGAAATATTTCATAGTGAAACAAAACCCCAAATGCATCCTAAATCTGATCATTCTTCACTTCACTGCCACTGCCACCATTGTCCTGGATGACCACAGTAGCCTCCTGTCTTTCTATCTTGCTTTCTATCTTGTTCCACTGCAATCATTCTCCACGTAGCATCCAGAATGATTTTTGATAAATATAAATCTGATCTCACCATCCCCTGTTCAAAATCTTTCAACAGGTTTACAGCACTCTAAAAATAAAAATTGAACTCCTTACCGGAGTCCACAGGCCCTGTTTTATCTCCCACATTTAGCCTTTATTCTTCCTCTTCCTCCACTGTCATTACTTATTCCCTCAAACTGTGGCACTTCTCACTACCTCAAATTATATTAATTCATGGTTTATGGGTACAATTCTTCCCAGAGTCCCCGCCCCCACTAGAATATAAGTTCCAGGAAGGCAGGGACTTTGTCCTCCACTGTATCCCCACTGCCAAGAACACCGTTTGATTCATATTAAGCATGAAATAAATATTTTCTGGATGAATGAAAAAATGAATGATTTCATTTTCATTCATATAGAGGAGGAATAACATTTCAATCGTTAAAAAAAATGATGTAATCAAATGTATGGAGCCTGAAAATGACAGGGTACACTCTCAACAATGACAACAATTGCTAAGACCCATTAAGCACTTATTATGTGCATTTCCAAGCACTAGAACCACTTACATTTTGGGGTGCATGTCAGCCTTGCTCTCCTCAGAGGCCCTGCAAACCTGAGACATAGGAACCTCCTTCCTAGCCACAGCTGATTGGATTTGGAGGAGAGGAGACTGAGAAAAACACATAGGTTAGCCAGGGGGAAGCAATCAGGTTATTTTTCTCAAAAATTTATCCTGAGTGACATGTGCACTAATGAAGTTTGAAGATGAGTCATGTTAATGGCAGGACATTTTTGAGTGAAAGGAACAGCTGCTGAGGTCCTGAAAGCTGCACTGGTATCTACCGTTTCTGAACCTTGTTGTTCAATGTTTCATTGGCTAATGACAAAAGTCACCCGACTATTCTTCCAGAAAAATCCTCTCCCTTCATTTTTAAAACTAATACAGGTAGGTTACTTTCTTTGTTGGTTATTCATTCTCTTAGAAACAAACCAACAAGAGCAACAACAAAAATTAACAATCTCTTAATCAGGGAAACTTGACTAGGGCAGTCTTTCCCACACAAGGTCTCATTTCACTATGAGAAGGTATTACTGTTTCCATTTTACAGATGAGGATACAAGGCTTGAACAGGTCCAATACCTTTCCTAAATCACAAAGCAGTAAGTGATGGGGCAAGATTCCAATCCTGGCCTGTGTGCCTCTGAATGTGGTTGCAGGAATGGCAGCAGGAGGACTGTTCACAGATAAAGTTAGGAAGACAGGCCACACATTCTGATACCATTTAGGGTAAATTAGAAAATGACACTGATAACAGTGAAGGGTAAAAACCAGATTTCATTCTATTTTTGGATAAGATCCAGTAAAAGCTCTCTATTCTTATGTTCCAACAACTGTTGGCAGAGAGAGATTTATACCAACACAGACTGTCTGTATGATTAAAACTTTTTCTCTTTCCACTGACAGAGGTAACAGTTTTTAAAGAATGACAGGATACATTCTTTTTAGGTGACGTAAAAAATGGAGTTTTAACAATATATATTCACAAATGAGCTATAGTTGACTGTCAGAGGGTTTGCAGTTAGGTGGGTATCTTTCTTGTCATTCTTGAAAACTCTCCCTCATTCTTGCATGCCTAGAGAAGCTCTGTGGAAGAGGTGGTTTGACATAAGTGAAGCTGTGAATACAGAATTCCAAGGTGTTTGTATGCGAAGAGGCTAGTGAGGAGAAAGGGATAGGCATTGATGGATTCACGCACAATTTGAAGAGCATAATCAATAAAACAAAAAAGTTTATGAATAAAAAACGCTCAGAATTCACCCTGCAAAACATCCTTGCTCTAAGAGAAAGAACAAGTGGAATAACTCGTTTTCTCCAACTGAAGTTGCACTGTGTTTTTCAATAGTTTAGAAATAATATGCCTTAAAAAAAAGAAATAATATCTCTTGAGAAACAAGAGGTAAGCTTTGGCTCTGTTTCATACACATCAAATGACACAACTTGGGAGCATCAATAACGTGGACACCCGATGCAATTTTGCTACTTTGGTGATTATTGAAACAATGTTTTAAAGCTCAAGGATAAGAAATGTAACGAATGTTTTACAAAAGGAGAGGAAAATAAAAATTTCCTTAGCAAGAGGGGAGTTTTTCTTTTGTCTGTAGGTATGAATAGTATAGGAAGCAATTAATGGACACATTTTTTGAAATGGTTCTGGCAGCGTGGGCGGGTTGTTCGCGCACCTGTTCCTGGAGTCGCAAAAGAAAGGGAGACAGGAGCAGCACGCTCTTCCTCAGAGATGTCTATTGCTGTGCATGTTCAGGTCCTACACGAGGCTGAGGACCACATTGTGAATGTCAGACAAACCCGGCGACGTGTATCGTGGGAAGTTCATGAGGCAGGGGACAACAGGAACTGCCAGATGTGCAAGGTCACAGTACCCTACAGAGGTGATGGGCAGCTCACCTGGACTGTACATCCGTGGCAGGAAGATCCACTTTCTGATCTTGCCAGATATGCTGAAAAACTCACCCATGTTAAAAAGCATGAAAAAGAAAAACCAAGGCTCGGGGCCAACCGGTGAAAAACTGCTATTCTGAAGGCCCAAGCGGCCTCAGGAGAAAGAGGATGTGGAAACATTTTCCAGAAGCAAAGATACATTGTTGAAGAGAACTTTGCCCTTATTTTTTCTTTTAGGTTATCTGGGTTGGGGTGTGGTGGTGGTGAAGTACATGCTTATGTATATGCCCTAGGTTTTCTTTGACATCTTTCTCTTTAGATGAGGAGAAATGTTAAATTTAATAAACATGGTAGTGGGTTTTTTTTCTTCTTGAGAAAAAGAGACAGGTCTAACCTGGGGCAATTTTGCCCTCCACGGGACAATGGGCATTTGGCCATGTCTGGTGATATTTTGGGTCGTCACAATTTGGGGGTGCTCTGGCATCTAGTGGGTAGAGGTCAGGGACCTGCTAGACATCCTACAATGCTCAGGTTAGCCCCCCACAACAAAGAACTATCTGGCCTCGAATGTCAACAGTGCTGAGATAGAGAGACCCTGCCCTAGCCCAACAAATCTAGCTGGAGAATTTCAGTGAGAAAAAATGGGTTCCTCTCTTAAAGGAAAAGACACATGCTGCTGCCTTTGTGTTTTCTTTCTAAAGTGGTGGCTTTAATTAAAACTAATTTTACCATATGACCCAGCAATCCCACTACTGGGCATATACCCTGAGAAAACCATAATTCAAAAAGAGTCATGTACCAAAATGTTCATTGCAGCTCTATTTACAATAGCCAGGACATGGAAGCAACCTAAGTGTCCATCAACAGGTGAATGGATAAAGAAGATGTGGCACATATATACAATGGAATATTACTCAACCATAAAATGAAACAAAATTGAGTTATTTGTAGTGAGGTGGATGGACCTAGAGTCTGTCATACGGAGTGAAGTAAGTCAGAAAGAGAAAAACAAATACCGTATGCTAACACATATATATGGAATCTGAGGGGAAAAAAAAAAAGGTCATGAAGGACCTAGGGATAAGACGGGAATAAAGACACAGACCTACTAGAGAATGGACTTGAGGATATGGGGAGGGGGAAGGGTAAGCTGTGACAAAGTGAGAGAGAGGCATGGACATACATACACTACCAAACATAAAGTAGATAGCTAGTGGGAAGCAGCCGCATGGCACAGGGAGATCAACTCGGTGCTTTGTGACCGCCTGGAGGGGTGGGATAAGGGAAGGTGGGAGGGAGGGAGACGCAAGAGGGAAGAGATATGGGAACATATGTATATGTGTAACTGATTCACTTTGTTTTAAAGCAGAAACTAACATACCATTGTAAAGCAATTATACTCCAATAAAGATGTTAAAAAAAAAAAGAACATTTGAAGAAGAGGAAAAAAAACCAAAACAAAAAACTAATTTTAAGACAGGGTGAGATGAGATTGGGGAGTGATGTACATGTGAAAATGAGGGATTTGAATGCTCTAGGTTACAGGATTTTGTAGGTAGTAGTGTGATAAGATCTCTATTCTAGAAAACTAACACTGGGAGTAAGTCAGGGGTCAAGTGACCTCCAAAGATGTCCTCTGAGAGTGTCTCATTCGTGATAGTCCCCATGTCATGACCCCTCATCTAGGCTACACAGCCTCCTTTCTGACCTCCCAGCTCCTGGCAGTCACCCTTTCCAAGTCACCTTAATTTCTGGAGAATATTTTCACTGGGTATAGAACACTTAACTTCACAGTATTTGGTTTTCTTTCAGCCCTTTAAAGATGTTTTCTATGACCATCTGGACTCATGTTGTTTCTGTGTCTTGGCTATTGTAAATAATGCTGCAATGAATATGGGTGCGCAGATACCTCTTCAGGATAGTGATTTCATTTCCTATGGGTATGTATCCAGAAGTGGAATTGCTATACCATATGATAGCTCTGTTTTTAATTTTTTAAAAAAACCTCCATACCGTTTTCCATAGTGGTTGTACTAGTTTATGGTTTCACTGAGAGTGCAGTTCCCTTTTCTCCACATCCTTACCTCTTGTATTTTTAATAATAACCATTCCAACAGGTGTGAGATGATATATCATTCTGATTTTGATTTGCATTTCCCTTATGATTAATGAGGTTGAGCACCTTTCCATGTACTTGTTGGTCATTTGTATGTCTTCTCTGTGAAAACGTCTATTCAAGTCCTCTGACCATTTTAAAATTGGATTGTTTGGTTTTTTGCTATTGTATTGTATGAGTTCCTTACACATCTTGTATATTAACCCTTTATCAGAAAGATGGCAAATATTTTCTTACATTCCATAGGTTGCCTTTTCTTTTTATCAATCATTTCTTTTGTTGTGCAGAAGCCTTTAGTTTGATATAATCCCACCTGTTCATTTTTGTTTTGGTCATGTGTGCTTTTGGTGTCATATTGAAAAAAAAAAATCATTGCCAAGACCAATGTTAAGGAGCTTTTTCCCTAGGTTTTCTTCTGGGACTTTTATGGTTTCAGGTCTTACATTCAAGTCCTTAATCCATTTCAAGTTAGTTTTTGTGAGTGGTGTAAGATAAGGGTCCAATTTCATTCTTTTGCATGGGAATATCCAGTTTTCCCAACACTATTTATTGAAGAGACTGTCCTTTACCCATTGAGTATTCTTGGCTTCCTTGTCAAACATTAGTTGACCAAAAATGTATTTCTTAATGTGTGTCTCAGTTGGAAACATTTGAAAGCCAGTTGTTATGTAGAGAAAATTCTTTAGAAACACTTATATTACATTTGGAAATAAGTCAAAAGATAGTACAGCATATCCTTTCAATGTCATACTAGAGCATTGTTTAAGAGGCCCAACTGCTTTCCAAAAGGATTTTTTGTGATGATGGAAATGTTCTATATCTGTGTTGTCCAATATATTAGCCATTAGCTACATATGACAATTGAATATGTGAAATGTGGCTAGTGTGACTGAGGAACTGAATGTTTAACTTTATTTAATTTTAATTAGTTAAAATTTAAATGTAAATGGCCTGAACTAGAGGAATGTTTCTATGTCCTTTAGAAAAGAAAATGTCAAGATTTTACTGCCCTGTAGAACATTAACTAATTTTGTATCTAAGCTAGCAATCTTATCCTAACCTTTCTTCTCAAAATGCCTATAAATACCCAGTTCCCCAAAATGCTCTTTAAACCAGCTTTACCATCTTACTGGCTCCCTCAGTGAGTTAGATAAAACCTTTGACATTATGTCCGTTCATATCAAAGAGAGTCATATTTTTAACTTTTATGTGTGTGTGTGGTACACGGGCCTCTCACTGTTGTGGCCTCTCCCGCTGTGGAGCACAGGCTCTGGACACGCAGGCTCAGCGGCCATGGCTCACGGGCCCAGCCGCTCCGCGGCATGTGGGATCCTCCCGGACCGGGGCACGAATCCGTGTCCCCTGCATCGGCAGGCATACTCTCAACCACTGTGCCACCAGGGAAACCCATATTTTTAACTTTTTTGAAAGTCATGTCAACAAAAGAATGTGTTAAGTGTAGCGTAAAAGGATATATAGTGGAATCAGGAATTAGTTTTCTCTCCACCTAAGCTCTGCCTGGAGTAAGTATTGTGATCTGATAAACACCACTGAATTGTCCTAGAAAGTGATTCCGGAGCTGACTCTTAGTAGGCAAAATAGGCTTCAATTAGGCAAATGAGGTAGGAATGATCCTCCAAGCAAAATGAACTGCTCAGGACTGGTTCACAAGCATTGTAAGCAGTTCATTTATGCTGCAGTGAGAGATGAGGGGAGGTGTCTGGGTCAGGGTGGGAATGACAGGTGAAACTGGACAGAAAGAATAGCAAGAGAGTGTAGTGGAAAGGAACACTGGCTTCAGTCAGGAGACCTAGGTTTGCATCTTAACTCTATCTAGTTGGATAACCTAAAATGAGTTAACTCAGCTCTTTGAGCCTGTTTCCACAACTGTAAATTGGGAGTATTAATAACTTTCCATGGGGTGTTAGGAGTAAATTGGATAAACACATAAATCACATAGTACATTGCCTAGTGCCCTACTTTAAATGTTTAATAAATTATAGCTATTATTACTAATGAGAGATAAGTGAACAACTTAAAATGGTGCCAAGTTTAAATTTGGTAAAGTATAAAATAATCTATAATTGGATTTCCTATTTAGCAACTTTGGCAAGAACAGCTTCAAAGGAGTAGGAGCAGAAAGTGTTGAGAAATGAATGCGAGGTGAGGAAGTGAAGAAGAGGATAGCCAGTTTTGCAGAACGCTTGAAGTGAGCGCCAGAGAGGTGATTCAATTTAACAATTACAAGATGAGAACTTTTTTTTTTTTTTTTTTGCGGTACGCGGGCCTCTCACTGTTGTGGCCTCTCCCGTTGCGGAGCACAGGCTCCGGACGCGCAGGCTCAGCAGCCATGGCTCACGGACCTAGCCGCTCCGCAGCATGTGGGATCTTCCCGGACCGGAGCACAAACCCGTGTCCCCTTCATCGGCAGGCGGACTCTCAACCACTGAGCCACCAGGGAAGCCCGAGAACTTTTTTTTTAGACTGAGGAGACTTGAATATTTTTGTATCCTGAAGGGAGAATGGATGAAGGAAGCCAAAGATAATGAGGAGAAGATGTTTAGAATAAGATTCATAGTGAAAGAGACTGAAGGGAAAGACCTTGAAGACACAAGAGTAGTTAGTAGATGAAGAAAATAAAGCAGAGGAAGAAGTAAAGTCCATGTTTGTCCACCTCTAATGAGTAGGTCTGATGTGGGGGAAATTGGAGGGGAAGGAAAAGTTTAATGCACAGTTTGCATCCAAGAAAGCCCCTGACAGCCATGGTCCACATCAGATTCTATCAGTCTAGATGGACCAAGTACAGACAATTTCAAAGTAAAGCAGGAAGGAATTTCCAAACCTTTTCCTTAATCAGGAGGGAGAGGGGGGCCTAGGGAAGTCGGGATGCCGAAATAGAGTCTTGGCAACAGAAGCATTGGGTCACGATGGCCTGAACAACTGCCGAAATCAAGGACAAATACTATGGTGCATAAACTTTAGAGACAGAATTTAGGGAAACAAAACAATTGCAAATGACCCAAGACCTGCCAATCATCCCCTTTCTGTCTCTCGATTGGTCAGTGCCGTGCAAAACCTCTGGATTAACAGATTTATTTTAACATTGATTGGCATGAGTAAAGAATCCATCTTTGCCCAGTGATTGGCTGGCATGTCCAGGCTCTGGCCAATCCTGAAGGGGGCGGGCTGGTTAAGCGTCAGGTTTCCCTGAGCCGCCATCGGTGGATGTACTGGTCAGCCTAGTAACTGGTTCCTTTTCTCCCTGCTCTCGATGGAGCTTTCTTACCAGACTCTCAAATTCACGCATCAGGCGCGGGAAGCGGTAAGGAAAGCATATACAAAAAAATAATTGTACTACCAGGAGCTCCTCTCCCCTTGTTGCTGCGGGCCGATTCGAGTGTCTCCAGTTGCTATGGTGACAGAGTCCGCTGCCCGAGTGGAGCAAGCGCAAAGTCTGGGGACTGGGCTTGAAGCAGGGGGTGAGGGAAGGATGGGTCTGGGACGCAGGCGGGTTTGGACTTGACAACGGGTTTGATGAGAGACGGCAGGGTTGGTTTGTGACTGAGGAAGTGAGGTGTCGAAGGGGAGGTATTATTAGGCAGGCCGAGTCCTGATGGGTGAGCGGGTTTGGGGTGTGTTCAAAATGGGATTGTTCAAAGACAGGACAGCACTGACCTGGAACTTGGAATACTGGGTTCTGGTCCTGATTCCCTACTACCAAGGCTGACAGACCTTAGGAATTCAATTCCTCTCTCAGGTTCCGGTTCCCCATTTGAAAGTAGGTAATTGGATTATAATCCTTTTCACAGGAAGATAACATGAATTTTACAATACATACTGTTTCCTGTTGTCTGTGTTATCCGCTAACTGGCTCAGCAATACTTTCCACAACAAAAAATGTGAATTGAAGATGTATTATATGCCAGGCACTGGGGAAATAAAAACAATGCTTTAGGGGGAAAAATGATTTTAAAAAATTTAAATTAAAAACTACTGGGGCTTCCCTGGTGGCGCAGTGGTTGAGAGTCCACCTGCTGATTCAGGGGACACGGGTTCGTGCCCCGGTCCAGGAGGATCCCACATGCCGCGGAGCGGCTGGGCCCGTGAGCCATGGCCGCTGAGCCTGCGTGTCCAGAGCCTGTGCTCTGCAACGGGAGAGGCCACAACAGTGAGAGGCCCGCATACCGCCAAAAATAAATAAATAAATAAAATAAAAAAATACTGGTATCTAAGCTCCACCTCCCGAGATTCTGATTTACTGGTCTTGTTGTATCCTGTGCATTGATATTTTAGAAAATCTCAATGGGTGATTATAATGTGTAGCCAAGGTTATGAACCACCACTTTAGTGTCTCCCACCTTTAAAAAAAACTAATACACAAAAAAGGTAACCCTTTGGTCTCACATCCCCTCTACCTAGCAACCTCTCTCCAACTTCTCCAATTTCTCTTCAGCTTCTGGAAAGGATTGGCTACACTTGCTGTTGCTACTTCCTCACCTCTGTCCATTCCAACCTGAGCCTGAACTACCTGCATCAGAACATTTTGAACTGGCTTTTAATAAAGCAGATTCCTGGACCTCACTGAGAATTACTGGATCAGAAACTCTCAGGGATTGGGGGTCTTGAAACTTGCATTGTAAATGCACACTCCAGGTTTGAAAACCACTGTCCTAGATGGTCTTATACATTTTCATGACTTCTAATGCCATCTGTATGCCAACAACTCCCCCAAACTGACTCTAGACTGGACTTCTTTGCTGAGCCCCAAACCCATGTGATATCCTAGAATATGGAACACAGAGAGCACAATGTATCAATTGATTGTTTGACAAATCCAGTGGGGAATCTCAAGAATCTGCATGTTAACTTGTTCAACCCCTAACATTTAACCTTTTTCTCTAAAACCTGTTATCTTTCCCAGTCTTCCTCCCTCTGGGAATGTGAAACCGCCATCCACCCAATTGCTCCAATCAGAATTCTGGGAATCATCCTTAGCTCCTTCTACCTGCTAATTCCTCCTCCCGTCCTCTACATAAGGAAGGCATCAGCAAATCTTACTGATTCTATTTCTATAATGGGTCTTTAATAATAGCCTTTATCCGGGTCCAAGCCACTATCATCTCTCACTTGAAGCATTTCGATAGCCTCTTAACTATTCCCCCTGTTGGTTTTGCCTCCTTCCAGTCCATTCTTCATCTAATGATCAGAGTGATCTTAAAATTGTGTCACTCCCTGGCTGGGATCCTTTTAATGGCTTTCCATTACACTTGGGATAAAACCCCCAACCTTGACATGATCTATAGAGCAGGCAGTGATGTGGCCCAACTTCTACATCCAGCCTCTTTCTCACCACTTTCCATATTGCCTCGCACTGCTACAGGCACATTCTCTCAGATCTGACATGTTTCTGAACTCCGTATGGTTTGTACCACACAGGTTACCATTTAATTGTGATTAATTTATGTTATTACCCATTTCCTGCATGTGACATAGCCTCTCAAACAGAATTCATGTGACTTGGAAACAGAGACCCAGTCTTATTTTTTTGTTCTATTCCATAGATGGGAGTAAGAGCCATATTTAGGTATGCTCATTGATGTCTTGAACGTTTGGGGTCTGAGTGCAAGAACTGTGTCTGTGGAAGGAATAAGGTTGAGGTGGGGGAGGTGATCAGTGAGTTGGATATAAAGAGGATTGCATGTCCACAAGGAATTTTGATCATCTATGTTTACTGTATTAGGATTTCAAGAATACTTCCTTTTTATTTGGTTAATTTTTATTGTAGCTTCAAATTTTAAATATATATATATATTTTAAATATATATATATATATATATATTAGATTTCTGTTTTAAACAAAGTAATGCCAGCACTCAGTTTAAAAACATTTAATAGTTCTACAAAACTTAAGAAAAAAAGTTTCCTGCTTCCCTTCACACCACCTTCAAATATTGCTCCCCAGAAGCAACTGCTTTTACCCTTCTTAGCAGCTTCTTCAAAATAACAAGTTATAACTTCTGAATTCTGATTTTTCATTCTCAGATGTAAATTCTATTTACTTTGATGGAAAATGAGCATTTGGCTTTTTTTAACCTACCTCGCTCCTTCCCCATCCTCTATCACTAGCCCATACTTACTTCCCTTCCTCCGTTTTCCCAAGATCATTTTTTCACAATTTTTGGTTAAATACATATTCAGTACAGTTATGTATATTAATCTGACCATGAAACTGTTATTCACAGCTGATATGGTACACTGTGGTTATATTTTATTTTTTATTTAACTTTGGGCAGGACTCAATCATAGCTTAAGTATGCCTTACCCTTTGGCTTAATTTTCTGTATATTTGATAGCTACTTTCTTCCTAAATTTTCTGAAGGAATTGTAAAACTCCTTTCCATATGGTGAAGCTCACCAGGAAATCTTGCAGTTTCTTTTTTTTTCTTAGTGATATCCTTTCTGGACCTCTTGCATCTCCTGCTTTGTAGACTGGTTGTTCTCTGGGCTTGCTATGCAGCATTCTTCCTGGGAAATCCCTTCCCCTCTTCCCTGTGTCAGAAACCCTGTTTCTTGGACCCCATGTCTTCTTCCTTCTTGTCCTATATCCCTGTTTTAGTGAAACATACTGACCAATGACTGCCTGACAAAAGGTACATGGGAGGCAAAGTTTTTGAAGTAAGGTACCATGTATGAAACTCTGTTCTTCTCTCACCTTGTTGATGGTTCGGCTGAGATTAATATTCTAGGCTGGAATTGATTTCATCTCATTTGAGAAGGCATTTCTCCATTATCTTTTAGCTGCCAATGTGACTGCAACAAGTCTGATGCTATTCTTTCTCTGAAAGCTTTTAGAATCTTCTCCTTACCGTCCCTGGTTTCTGAATTTTCATGAAGATATCGCTTGTTGAGAATCCTTTTTCATTCACAGCGCTGGTATGCAGTTATGGGCCATTTAGATCAGGGAATTCATGCCCTCAATTCTAGAAAATATTCTTGCATTATTTCTTTAGATAATTTTTTCCCTTTCTTTTTTTTCCTCTCTTGCTCTTCCTTCCTTCCTTTCTTTTTCTTTCTTTCTCTCCCTCCCTCCCTCCTTCCTTCCTTCCTTCCTTTTGTATTTTTTTTTCCTTTTGTACTTTTAAGGTTTTTCTTTTCCCTGGAAGTCCTATTCATTGGATATTTGACTTCCAAATGGAACCTCTAATCATTGCTGTTTTCTGTTTTATTTTACATCGCTTACTTTTCTTGCTTTTCTTATCAAGAGACCTCTTCAACTTTTTATCCCATTTTGTTGAGTTTTAAATTTCTGCTATCATATTTTTATTTCCAGGTACTTTCTTATTGTCTCAATGTTCCTTTTTCACGGCATCTTCTTCTTACAGGATGCCATAGCTCCTTTTATCTCCCTGAGGTTTCCTCTCTCTCTGTCTCACTCTCTCTCTCCCTCCCTCTTTGTCTTTTGCTCCTAGCATTATGTCTGTTTCCCCTCAGGTTTTTCTTTGCTTTTTTGCCTGGTACTCTGTCTTTCATGTAGGAGGTTTTCCTCAGAAGTCTAGTGAACCTTGCCTGAGGTGAGACACCTAAAAGCTAATTAGAATCTATGTGTTTTAGAAGAGGCTCCTCAAATAAAGATGGGTTTCTCTGTAGGATGATCACGAAGCCAGGGGCCTTTTCACTGGGACATCCCCAAATGCCAGTTAGTGTCTGTAGGTCTTTGCTCTGAGGCCTTCAGTTTCTCCAAGGAGAAGTCCTTCTCACCCTTCTACAGGGAATGAGGGCAAAACAAGCATTGTTGCCACCACTGTTGGAGTTGAACAGGGAAAGACAATTAAGGGGGTGGAGTGGGGGGCTTCTCCTCACTGTTCAGTGTATAAATTATACTTAATTACTCCTTCCTTTAAAAAAAATTCCTTTACCATCACTTTAATGTGATTTTGGGAGAGAGCAGAGATAAACAATCTCTAGAACAGTTTTGTTTTACAGATATTTATTGAATGCCTACTGGGTACAAAGACTCGTACTAGTTGCTTTTGCAGGGGGTGGTTTCAGAGAGGTGAATGTCAAAAAAAAAAGAACTAATATATGATTCATACCTAAAAGATAACTTTATTTTGTTATTGTTGGTTTCAAGCTACGCATTTGTCATACATGTTTATATATTAAAATTTACTTTTAAGTATGGTTATTTCTTTGCATGTGATAGGGGTTGGTGGCTGAGCATAAGAATGGGAGTTAGATACTCTTGAATTCATACCCCGGTTTTTACTTAACACTGAGGTAAATATGCATTTATTCATCAGCTCATACAATGAACACTTACTTAGTGACTACTATGTATAAAACATGGTGTTTTGAGATACCCAAGATGTTTTGTGCATTGACACGGTTGATTATCCGTAGGAAATGCCTCTTCTCTTGGTTTTCATAATGCTACAGTTTCCTAGAGTTCTGTTTTCCTTCTTGGCCTCCTTACTGCGCTTATGTTTCTCTGCCCCTTACATTTTTGTTCTTTAGGATCTGAACTTGCCTTTCTTGGTCAGCCTGCTTCCCAAACTTGACAAAGTGCCCCTCCTTGATGCAATGAGTAGACATCGCCATGCCACCTTTATCCCAGGAAATGATAATTGAATTTTTCCTTGTTGATTGCCTCCCCTGACCCCAGTAGACTATAAGCTCCTTGAGGGCAAGGACTCTGGCAAGTTTCTTTCCTGACTGGTAAACTGATCATGCTTCTGCAGGGCTTCTGAGTCTTTAACGTGCACACTAAACACCTGGGATGCTTTGAAAATTCAGATTGTGATCCAGTAGTTCTGGATGGGGCATGAATCATGAACTCTCTTGTGGTACTGATGCTGTAGTGATCTGTGGGTAGCAAAATCTGTGAGTGGAAAATTTTCTTCTATTCCATTTTAAATTTAGCGTTTAATTAAAATAAGACTATATGCAATTTGTAAACCTCCGCCACTTTCTTTTTTTCAACTTGAAGGTGAGATCCTCGGGGCAAGGAAGCTCTGAGGAGCAATTGCTTCAGTGTTTTTAGTTTGACCATACAATTAAAACCAAACAAACAGTAATTGGTCTCAGTGCAGAAGAGTGGTTTTTAGAAAGCCGTAATTGACCCGCACATTCATGTGTACACACAAAATAATCTGAAAAATAGTTACGTTTATTTATTCTCATGTGTCATTACATGTACTTTTCAAAAGTTGTGACTTTGCTTGTGTGAAACTTATATTAAAAATATCTGCTATAAGTGTTAGCTATTTAATGAGGTGTCAGATTAGGTTTTTAAATGAGCGTTGTTAAATGCCTTAGCTTTTATTAATTGCATGGGCCCCTAAAAAAAAAAACTAGAGTAATTGAAAATTTAATTTCATCAATGTTTTTCTTCAGAGAACTAAGGCTTATTAAGCTTTAAATGTTCAAACATTTAAGCGTCTATTGAAATACCAATAGCTATAAACAATGTGCAGTTCTAAATACTAATTAAACAAACTCTACCTCACCATAAAGCTAAGCTGAATTTTAAGTAACTCATGTTTTAAGTTCTCGGCTCTGCTCTTACATAAGGAAGATTAACTACTTCACTACCGAGCACTGCCGTAGCCTTGTGGGCATCTTTAAAAGTGCTGTGGCTGCTGTTGAACCCCATTCTTCCCGTACCTGGACCAAGAAAGGGAGGCTGATCAGACAACCTGGAACATTTTGCTAGTGTCACATTGCTACTCTTGGAGATTTGTTCTATTTTCTTTTATTTTTCTTTTTAACCACTAACTGAGAATATGAGAATATATAGATATGACTTTGTATATCTGATGTTTTGGGTTAAAAACATCCTTTCTTTCTTTTGTAAAAATAATGTTAATTTTACTAGGTTTTATTTTTAAGTATAAAAAGTATGTATCTCTCCACCCAGGTCAATCTTGTAAACATCAAAAAAAATGATAAAACTTTCTGCTCTCTAATGTGGTAGAGTAAATGGTACCAGACTAGCCTTCCTGCTATATGTAACTAGGAAACTGGACTAAACATATGAATAATCTGTTTTCAGACTTTGGGCAATATGATCATGAGACAAGATCTTCTGCCTGGAAGCAGTAACTGGGTTCTAGCACACAAGGGAGTATCTAGGCAGAGCACAGCAGTTTTGCAGAGATGAGACAAGGGAGTTGAGTTTGGGAAGACTTAGCTGGTTAGAATTGGGAGGGAAGAGGAACAGAGAGGAGGAAACTAGGCAAACAAATTGCTCCATACATCTGAGTTTTTGGCTGAATACTAAGCTGTGCATACACAGAGTGGAAATGTATGAAGCTGGGGAAAAACCAACTATCAGGGAACTATAAGCTGAACAACTACTGGTGCTCACATAACATTGAGAGACATTTGAAGTCCAGCCAACCTATGTGGAGACTTCTTGTGGAACAGCAGAGCATTTAGTAGAGATTCCAGGAAGGCAATGCATTAAGAGTAACCTAAACTAGGCTTAGAATAAAATTGACTTTGGATAACCTCCTTCCTAACAAAGCTTGATAGAATCAGACTTACCTGCAAAAGCTAAACTATCTGCCCCCTCAAAATACTTAAAAGAAGACAATATAACCTAGGTATTTACAGGACTGGCATCCAAGGAAATAACTACTAGTGGTCATAAAAACCAGGAAAATGTGCCAAAACCAGGACAAAAATCAGTCAACAGAAGATCCAGTAATACAACAAAAGACAGAATTAGCAGACAGGGTCTTTAAAAATAGCTATTATAAATACGTTTAAACATTTAAGGAAAACACGATTATAAAAAGGAGAAAAACAGAAGATATAAGAATAAAATGGAACTTAACAGACTTGAAAAATATGCAGAATTGTTTCTGGGTCCTCAAGTCTGTTCCATGGGACTTTTTGTCTATTTCCTGTGCTAATACCACACTGTCTTAATAAATACAGTTGTATCCATTCTTGATATCCATTAGAGCAAAGACTTCTACTTGTTCTTTTTGTGTCAAATGGTCACACTATTATTTGTTCTTGTAGTTCCTTTAGGTGTAAGATTAGATTGTTTATTCGAGATTTTTTCTTGTTTCTTGAGGTAGGATCGTATTGCTATAAACTTTCCTCTTAGAACTGCTTTTGCTGCATTCCATAGGTTATGGATCGTAATGTTTTCGTTGTCATTTGTCTCTAGGTAGTTTTTGATTTCCTCGTTGATTTCTTCAGTGATCTCTTGGTTATTTATTTACTTATTGTTTAGCCTCCATAATAGAATAAAATAATTCTATTATTTATTTACTTATTGTTTAGCCTCCATGCGGTTGTGTTTTTTTATGTTTTTTTCCCTGTAATTGATTTCTAATCTCATAGCATTGGTCGGAAAAGATGCTCAATATGATTTCAATTTTCTCAAATTTACTAAGGCTTGATTTGTGACCCAAGATGTGATCTATCCTGGAGAATGTCCGTGTGCACTTGAGAAGAAAGAGTAATCTGCTGTTTTCAGATGGAACGTCCTATAAATATCAATTAAATCTATCTGGTCTGTTGTGTCATTTAAAGCTTGTGTTTCCTTATTAATTTTCTGTCTGGATGATCTGGCCATTGGTGTAAGTGAGGTGTTAAAGTCCCCCACTATTATTGTGTTACTGTCGTTTTCCCTTTTTATAGCTGTTAGCAGTTGCCTTATGTATTGCGGTGCTCCTATGTTGGGTGCATATGTATTTATAATTGTTATATCTTCTTTTTGGATTGATCCCTTGATCATTATGTAGTGTCCTTCCTTGTCTCTTGAAACATTATTTATTTATTTATTTTTTGTGGTATGCGGGCCTCTCACTGTTGTGGCCTCTCCCGTTGTAGAGCACAGGCTCCAGACACACAGGCCCAGCGGCCATGGCTCATGGGCCCAGCCGCTCCGTGGCATGTGGGATCTTCCCGGACCGGGGCACGAACCCATGTCCCCTGCATCGGCAGGCGGGCGGACTCTCAACCACTGAGCCACCAGGGAAGCCCCAAAACATTCTTTATTTTAAAGTCTATTTTATCTGATATGAGTATTGCTACTCCAGCTTTATTTGATTTCCATTTGCATGGAGTGTCTTTTTCCATCCCCTCACTTTCAGTCTGTATGTGTTCCTAGGTCTGAAATGGGTCTCTTGTAGACAGCATATATATGGGTCTTGTTTCTGTATCCATTCAGTGAGCCTTTGTCTTTTGGTTGGAGCATTTAATCCAATCACGTTTAAGGTAATTATCAATATGTATGTTCCTATGACCATTTTCTTAATTGTTTTGGGTTTGTTTTTGAGGGTCCTTTTCTTATTTTGTGTTTCCTACTTAGAGAAGTTCCTTTAGCATTTGTTGTAGAGCTGGTTTGGTGGTGCTGAATTCTATTAGCTTTTCCTTGTCTGTAAAGCTTTTGATTTCTCCGTCAAATCTGAATGAGATCCTTGCCGGGTAGAGTAATCTTGGTTGTAGGTTCTTCCCTTTCATCACTTTCAATATATCCTGCCACTCTCTTCTGGCTTGTAGAGTTTCTGCTGAGAAATCAGCTCTTAACCTTATGGGAGATCCCTTGTATGTTATTTGTCATTTTCCCCTTGTTGCTTTTAATAATTTGTCTTTAGTTTCTGTCAATTTGATTAGTATGTGTCTTGGCACGTTTCTCCTTGGGTTTATCCTGCCTGGGACTCTCTGCACTTCCTGGACTTGGGTGGCTGTTTCCTTTTCCATGTTAGGGAAGTATTCGACTATAATCACTTCAAATATTTTCTCCAGTCCTGTCTCTCTTTCTTCTCCATCTGGAACCCCTATAATGTGAATGTTGTTGCATTTAATGTTGTCCCAGAGTTCTCTTAGGCTGTTTTCTCATTTCTTTTCATTCTTTTTTCTCTATTCTGTTCCACCCAACAAAAATAATAAAATATCTAGGAATAAACCTACCTAAGACCTGTATGCAGAAAATTACAAGACACTGATGAAAGAAATTAAAGATGATACAAATAGATGGAGAGATATACCTTTTTTCTCTTTTAAGAGATGCATTTAAAGATTTAAATTTCCCTCCAATCACTACTTTGCCTGCTTCCACATGTTTTAATATGTAGCATTTTAATGTTTTCCTTTTCATTCAATTTCACATATTTTCTAACATCTATTATGATTTTTCTCTGACCCGTAAGTAAGTATTTAGAAGTGTATTATTTGCATATGGGAGGTCTATTGATACCTTTTGGACATTGTTTTCTAGATTAACTGCATTGTGTTTACATAACAATATTCTACATAGCAATCTACATGATTTCAGTCCTCTAACATTTGTCAAGAATTGTTTTATGGCTCAGTGAATGGTTAAGTTTCTTAATTGCGTTCAAATCTTTTATATCTTACAGATTTTTTTCTTCTTCTGTTAATTATTGAGGAAGACATATAAATATCTCTCACTGTGATTGTATTATTTTGCCTATTTCTCGTTTTGATTTTGTCAATTTTTGCTTTATTTATTTTGATACCATGTTATTATGTACATAAAAATTTAGGATTGTTATCTTCAATTAATTTGTGCGTTTAATGTGAGATAGGGGTTAAGCTTTGTTTTTTTCTTATTTGGTTATCCAGTTGCTCCAGTACCTTTAAAATTTTTTTTGAATTACAGTGTCAACTTTGTAAAAAATCACATTACCATATATTTGTGGGTCTATTTCTGAACTCTCTGTTCTGTTCCATTGATAGATTTATCTATCTCCGTGCCAATATCAAAATATCTTAATTATTGTAGCTTAGTATTAAGCCTTGAAAACTGGTAGTGTAAATCCTCTGACTTAACTCTTTTTCAATGCTGTCTTGGTTATTCTAAATTTCCACATAAATTTTAGAATCAGATTTTCAATTTATATAAAAAAGTCTGCTGAGCTTTTCATGAGATTTCATTCAATCTATAGATCAATTTTCAGGAGAATTAACATCTTAACAAAATTCATTTTCCCAATTCATAAACATTGTATCTTCTTTAGTACCTCTTATCCCTATTTTGCCATTTTCAGCATAGAGGCTATATTAGTTTGCTAGGGCTGCCATAACAAAATGTGACAGACTGGGTGGCTTAAACAACAAAAATTTATTTTCTCATAGTTCTGAAGGCTAGAAGTTCAAGATCAAGATGTTGGCAGGTTTGGTTTATCCTGAGGCCTTTCTCCTTGGCTTGCAAATGGCCACCTTCTTGCTGTGACCTCAATATGATCTTTCCTACATTGGAGAACATCCCTGGTGTCACTTTGTGTGTCCAAATTTCCTCTTCTTCTAAGGACACCAGTCAGATTGGATTAGGGACCACCCTAATGACATCATTTTAACTTAATCACCCCCTAAAGGCTCTATCTCCAAATACAGTCACATTCTTAATTATTCAGGGTTAGGGCTTCAATGTATAAATTTGGGGAGGAGAGGACACAATTCAGCCCACAAAAGAAATCTGAAACATCTTTTGTTAGATTTGTTCCTATCTGATTTTTATATACTATTGTAAATGATATTGGTTGAAATAGTTTTTCTCAAGTCTGTGTCTGAGAGTTCCAGTATCTTGAGGCCCATGTGAATCTGTTTCAGTTGTCTGTTATTCCTAATGTTTTTCATTTATGTTGTTCTTTTCTTAGACTGTATATGGCAGTGTAGTTGATGGTTTGTTTTTAGAAATAACTTGAGATGAAGGATGATGATATCTTCCTGTAGAGGTAATTTAGGCTTGTTTCTGTCTTGTGCCTGGGGAGAGGGGCTAGTAATCTAGGAATATCTCAATCCAAATTCAGGGACTGAGATTTTTCTGGGCCATACAGAGCTTAGGCAGCCTAACTTATCCTTTGTCCTTATTCCTTGGACTGAATAAGGACTGAGTATTCATTGGTTTTACCAGGGTCCCCTATCTTGGTGGGTCTTGGATTAGAACTTTTGCACCTGTAGCACTTTGAGGTTGTCAAACACACTACTTAGCATCTTAGCCTCTTAGAGGCAGGCAAATGTCCTGGAGAAAAGTTCGATTCAAGTGCCACGGTCATGTCTTTGTATTAATTGAGTACACACACACATCAACACACGCAGGTGTGTCTGGAGAATAAAATCCTATAAGTGAAATTGCTATATCAGAGTTTGTATATGTGTATGTTTGATATATGTGCATCTGTAGAATACAATTCTTGTGGAAATAAATAAAAACCACCCAAGCTGAACAAACAGAGGCTATTTATTGAGAGCTTGCTATAGCAAGGGAGTCAGCTACCATCACTTGCATTTGGCAGGCAGGGGAGTGGGATAGCTTTATAGTGAAAAACTAAGGGAAGGCTTTAGTATTTTCTGATTGGAGGTTGCTGACTTGGGAAATCCGGAGTTGGGCCTAGCTAGAAGTGGGGCATCTTATGTGATTGATTTGGAGATCATATTTGGCTTTCTCTGGTTGGTCCTGACTTGGAGGCTGAGGGCAAAAATAGGGAGGCCGGCAGTTGACCAAATCTTCACCACTCTGGGCCAGTTGCTAAGGAGGTTGTGATTTAGTTTCCTGGACTGATTGCTGGAGAGTCTGTGATTTGGTTTTCTGGGATGGTTGCTGCAGAGGTTGTGGTTTGGCTTCCTGAGCTTATGTGGTTCTGGCCATTAGTCATTTATATATTCAGTTTCTCATCCTAAAAGGGATATTGTAGTACCAAAGAATATATATTTAACATTTGCCTATTAACTTCAATAGAAGTTGTATTAATTTATCACCTACTAGTAATGTATGATCATCTGCTGTAACACAGCAGGCTGTTAATCTTTTGAATTCTACTTAACTGGTAGGTGAAAATTTGTATCATGTTATGGGTTTTTTTTTCTTTTTTTTTGAATTTAATTTTTTTATACAGCAGGTTCTTGTTAGTTATCTATTTTATACATATTAGTGTATATATGTCAATCCCAATCTCCCAATTCATCCCACCACCACCATCTCCCTCATATTATGTTTATTTGCATTTTAGTAAGATTGAGCATCTTGTCATATATTTAAGAGTCATTTGTGTTTTCTTTTGTGTGAACCATCTTTTCCTATGTTTGCCCACTTTTATAGTAAATTATTGGTCTTTTTTTTCTCATTAATTTGTGGGCCCTTATTATATATAAAGGAAATTTGCCTTTTGAATGTTAACTGAGTTATAAATATCTTTCCCAGTTTGTTGTTTATCTTTCGAACTTGTTGTTTTATATATTTCTAAATTTTTATGTGGTCAAACATATCAGTCTTTTTAATTAATTGCTTCTGGGTTTGTGTCCAAGAAGACCTCATCTACTCAGAGAGTAAAAAAAAAAAAATCTCACGTTAAGTACTTTTGTTTATTTATATAAACACAATCTGGGGATAATATTTGTTAAGAATATGTCATATTGTTTACAAAGAGGCTAGCTAACAACAAAAGTATAATGAATCTTAAAATCATCAGTGGGACTGAGGCATCTCATCTTCAGAATTCTGAAGTGTTCTCCAGGCAGGAGGCAGTGGCTATGGCAGCTCACAGGTGTAGCACTTGAAAACTACAGGAGTCAGAGTCCAAAAGTTTCCACAAAGCAAAACATTCTGGTCTCCTTTGGAAGTCCCATTCCCTAACACCCACTGCCCTTGTATTCCTCCTCTGGAATTCCAGCTCCAAGGCAAGGCCTCAATTTACCGTCGGGAGAACCTGTTCTTGAAATCTTTAATTGTCTTGGCCATCATGGGGGTGATTTTCTTTGCAGGTTTCCTGCCGCAGACTACCCGCGGCAAGTGGGTACTGGTGGTGCTTGAGCAGGCTCCAGCTGGCTTCTCATGGGTGAGGTTAAGGCTGTTTCTGCTGGAGGGAGTATGGATGGTTCCTGTGGGGTACAGGGCTGGCTTGATCTTGACTTTTTCAGGGGCAGCTGCTTCTCCTATTTCAAACTTCTCCTGCCTCCTTCGAACGTCAGAAGGTGGCCTGGCCAGAGAGTTGAGAAGGATCATCTTTGCTTGTCGGCCTTTGGGCTTATTGGCTTGTGCAGATTGGATATTCACTGTCAGTGCTTGAAGCCGCTGCTCTCGGGCATCCTGAAGCCGCATGTACATCTCTTGCCATGTCTCGTGCTCTTTTGGCCTTTCTTTCCTAAAGTTTTGATGAGAGTGAGTTTTCCATAATTTGTGTTTCTTGGACTAATGCATGATTGTATTTCTCTGTGTGATACAGCTGATCAGGTGCACAACTCTCCAAGATGGGTTCAAGAACCGAATATGGGACTCCTCTTACTTTAAAGATTGAATTGATGTTGTTTTAAGTACCCAGATGCACTGCTGGCGCAAGGTCATCATTTTGGCAAGATAGGCACACTTGGAGCCAGAAAACACTTGCATCTTAGAATTCATTCTGCGTCCAGTAAATCCAACTTCTTCCTCTTCCTGGGGTGAAGACAGTGCTTTTTGCTTTGGTCGTAAGGAGGACATCAATCCAGAGGCAAGAAGTGGATGGTCATTGGCCTGGACCCTGGGTAATGGGAGGTCCGGCCACACTGGTGCATCAGTGGGGACTTTTTCCAGCTTGGCCCAGATGTTTCCAGAGGGCTGCAGCTTCTCTGATCTGTTTTCATTCACCTTAGGTAGTTCCTGAACCAAGTCCAAGGTTTCACTTGAATCATATTTTTTAGGTCCTTTTTCTTCAAGAGCAGTGGCTGAAGTTTTCATAAACTTTTTCTTTTTCTCCCTAGGCTGGTTGTGGTTGAGGTATGACTCAAAAGACGTGGTGGGCGGCTTGAATTCATTATCCATATCCACCTCCTCACCTTTAGGGAGGGAGCCCTCAGGCTTTCCATCCAAATGAGGAGGTCTTACCTTCCCTTCTTGAATCTTTTGGTTATTGGAAACCTTCTCTTTCACCTTGGGTAACAGGCCTCTTATCCCCTCTGCTATGTCCAAGCGGTCGAGACTCTGCTTGTTTTTGTCCGGTTTGGTTTTCTCGGAGTCTTCGTGCTTTCGCTTTTTAAGGTCTGAAGCTCGTCTGAAGGGAGGTAAAACCTGGATGCCGGGGCCCTCTCTTTCCTTCTCTTTCTCGACACCACTAGAGGGCGGATTCTCGTTTGCGTCGTTCCGGGGGAGAGACCACGGCCTTTCCTCTGGAGAAGGCCAGGCCTGATTTTCGTCTGGTCAAAGCAGAGGACTTCTCATGTCCCTTGGTGCAGATCAGGCGTTTGTCCCTGTGGGGAGGCTGGTGTCCCCTGCTTAGACTCCCAGCCCCTCTCCCCTGGGGTGCACCCAGGCGGCGGTCCAGTCTGGCCTGAGGGGCATCTGAGGGGCCTTCTCCAGGCCTCTGCTGTGCAACACGGGCCTCCGCCAGGCGTCTGTGACAGTCCCCGTACATCAGACAAGGACGGCTAGACTGAGGAGGAGACCAGCTGTAACCAGATGATCCCCGCCCCGAAGAATAAACCGGGGAACCCCCGCGGCACCGCCTTCTGCCCTCGCCCCTCTCCCGGCCGTGGGACCCGTGGCAGGGCCTCACGAGCTCTGAGGGGTGTCTGTGCAGCTCTGGTCTGTGCTCGCGGCCGGGCGATCCGTCTCTAAGGGCTGCGCGGTGTGCGTGGCCGTGCCCCTCCATCGCCTCCTTCTCCGAAGGAGCGTCCTCTGGGGGCTGTTGGGAATCGCTCTTCCCCAGGTCCCTCTCGGCAGGCTCGGGGTTTCCGTCCACTGGAACCAGCCTCCTCCACAGCGCCGCCAGGTCCCGGCCAGGCTTCCGACGCTCTGGCGTTTGTGCCCTCGACTGGCCGTCAGGCCGACCCCGCTCTCCGTGAGAACGGCCGCCGGAACGGTCGAGGCCAGTGGCGCTTCTGGTCTCTTCACGGCCTCCTCCGCAACCTGGTGCCCGGACGCCGCCGCCCGGCCCTGCCCTGCCCCGAGCTC
>NW_020185329.1:2871844-2899318 GCF_003031525.2 Neophocaena asiaeorientalis asiaeorientalis
CACACGGCGCGGCCCCGCCTCTGGCGCTCGGGGCGCGGAGCCCCCACGGGAACGGCCACCAGCGCGCGTCCGGGACGCAAGGAAGCCCCAGCGCCCCCTTCCTGAGGGGGCTGAGAGCTGTGCCCAAATTACATCACCACCAGTCGGGAGACCCTGGGCCGCCCCGTCCCACTTGGGTCCCGAGAGCAGCAGGAATCAATCAACAGTGACGACAACCCTAGCGCTGTGTGCTTGCCATCGACTGATTCCAGCCTCTACACAACCAAAGAAGAGTTATATTATCCCCATTGTACGGGTGAGTAAACTGAAAGAATTTATTAGATCTAAGAATTCCTGACAGTTATTTTTATTTTGTTTTTAATATTCTCAGTAGTATAAATTGGCAGTTCTAATGATTACTTATGTAATAATAAGTCAAGCTTAAAGAAATAATAGGTAACAAACAGAATAAATAAGTAAAACCACCACATTCCCACAACCCAGATACAGTAAGGTATTATTACCCAACAGTGAACCTTGGTGTGTATCCATATATCTTTCCAGGTCCTTTGCTATGTGTGTATATACATATACATGCACACACCCGCATATTTTATCAAAATGAAATTGTATTGTAAATATTGTTCTTTAACCAACTAGTTCTCTAACCAGAGTGCAAAACAGGATCATGCATTGTATCTGGTTGTATCCCCTATGTCTCTTTGAATTTGCACAGCTTCTCCCATCCCCTACCTTCTCTATTTCTATTTATTTTATCTTCTAGTTTTATTGAGATATAATTGACATACAGCACTGTATAAATTTAAGGTATACAGCACAATGATTTGACTTGATACATCATGAAATGATTATCACAAGTTTAGTGAACATCTAGCATCTCATATAGATACAAAATTAAGGAAATATAAAAAAAATTTTCCTTGTGATAAGAACTCTTGGGATTTGCTCTCTTAACTACTTTCATATATAAATACAGCAGTATTAATTATATTTATCATGTTGTACATTATATCCCTAGTACTTATTTATCTTATAACTGAAGCTTGTACCTTTTGACCACCTTCATCCAATTCCTCCTCCCTCCACCTACTGCCTCTGGTAACCACAAATCTGATCTCTTTTTCTATGAGTTTGTTTGTTTGTTTTGAAGTTTAATTCACTTACCATACTATGTTAGTTCTGTTATATGACATAATGACTTGATATATATTCGATTTATATAATTTCAAAATGATCAACACAGTAAGTCAGTTTTGAGCTGTCATCATACAAAGATATTATATAATTATTGACTATATTCCCCACACTGTGCATTTCCTACCCGTGACTCATTTATTTTGCAGCCAGAAGTTTGTTCCTCTTAATCTCCCTCACTTATTTCTTTCCTCCTTCCCACTCCCCTCTGGCAATCACCTGTTTGTTCTCTGTATCTATAACTCTTTTTCTGTTTTGTTATGTTTGTTCATTTGTTTTGTTTTTTAGATTCCACATATATGTGAAACCATATAGTATTTGTCCTTCTCAGTTGGATTTATTTCACTCAGCATAATACCCTCTAGGTCCATCCATGTCATTGTAAATGGCAATATTTCATTCTTTTTTTATGGCTGAGTAATATTTAATTGTATATATATGCCACATCTTCTTTATCCATTCACCTATTGTTGGGCAATTAGGTTGCTTCCGTATCTTGGCTATTGTAAATAATGCTGCAATGAACATAGGGGTACATAGATCTTTTCTAATTAGTGTTTTTACTTTCTTTGGATAAGTACCCAGGAGTGGAATTGCTGGATCATATGGTAGTTCTATTTTTAATTTTTTGAGGAATCTGCATACTGTTTTTCATAGTGGCTACACCAATTTACATTCCCATCAACAGTGCAAGAGGATTCCCTTTTCTGCACATCCTCACCAACACTTGTTATTTGTTGTCTTTTTGATAATAGCCATTGTGACAGGTATGAGGTGGTATCTCATTGTGGTTTTGATTTGCATTACCCTGATGATTAGTGATGTTGAAAATCTTTTCATCTGCCTGTTGGCTATCTGTATGTCTTCTTTGGAAAACTGTCTATTCAGATCCTCTGCCTGTTTTTTAATCCGGTTGTTTGTTTTTTGATGTTGAGTTGTATGAGATCTTTGTATACTTTGGATATTAACCCCGTATTGGATATATTTTTTGCAATTATATTCTCCCATTCAGAATGTGGCTTTTCATTTTGTTGATGGTTTCCTTCGCTGTGCAAAGCCTTTTACTTTGATGTAGCCCCATTTGTTAATTTTTGCTTTTGTTTCCCTTGCCTGAGGAGACATATTCAAAAAAGTATTACAAAGATCAATGTCAAAGAGCATACTGCCTATATTTTCTTCTAGAAGTTTTATGGTCTCAGGTCTTACATTTAAGTCTTTAATGCATCAAGTTTATTTTTGTGCATAGTGTGAGAGAGTATTCTGGTTTGATACTTTTGTGTGTAACTGTCCATTTTCCCAACACCATTTATTAAAGAGGCTGTCTTTTCCCCATTGTATATTCTAGCCTCCTTTGCTGTAGATTAACTGCCCATATAAGTTTTGGTTCATTTCTGGGCTGTCTATTCTGTTCCATTGATCCATGTGTCTGTTTTTGTGCCAGTACTATACTGTTTTGATGACTGTAGCTTTGTAGTAAAGTTTGAAATCAGGGAGTGTGATACCTCCAGCTTTGTTCTTATTTTCTGAAGTTGTTTTGCCTAATATTTTGTTGAGGATTTTTACATCTGTGTTCATCAGTGATATTGGCCTGTAATTTTCTGGGTTTTTTGTGATGTCTTTGTCTGCTTTTGGCATCAGGGTGATGCTGGCCTCATGTTTGGAAGAATGTGTTTGGAAGTGTTCCTTCCTCTGCAGTTTTTTGGAATAGTTTGAGGAGGATAGGTTTTAGCTCTTCTCTAAATGCTTGGTAGAAATCACCTGTGAGGCCATCTGGTCCTGGACTTTTGTTTGTCGGGAGTTTTTTATTATTATTATTATTACTGTTTCAATTTCATTACTGGCAATTGGTTTGTTCATATTTTCTATTTCTTCCTGATTCAGTCTTGAGAGATTGTACATTTCTAGGAATTTGTCCATTTCTTCTAGGTTGTTCATTTTATTGGCATATAATTGTAGTTACCTCTTAGGATCCTTTGTATTTCTGTGGTGTTGGTTACAACTTCTATTTCATTTCTGACTCTGTTGATTTGGGCCCTCTCTATTTTTTTCTTTTTTCTTTTTTTTTTTTTTTTTTTTGGTACGTGGGCCTCTCACTGTTGTGGCCTCTCCCATTGCAGAGCACAGGCTCCGGACGCTCAGGCCCAGCGGCCATGGCTCACGGGCCTAGCCGCTCCGTGGCATGTGGGACCTTCCCGGACTGGGGCACGAACCCATGTCCCCTGCATCGGCAGGCAGACTCTCAACCACTGAGCCACCAGGGAAGCCCTCTATTTTTTTCTTGATGAGTCTGGCTAAAGGTTTATCAAGTTTGTTTATCTTTTCAAACAACCAGCTCTTGGTTTCATTCATCTTTTCTATTTCTTTTTTTAGTCTTTATTTCATTTCTGCTCTGATCTTTATGATTTCTTTCCTTTTATTAATTTTGTGGGTTTTTTCTTTCTCTAGTTCCTTTAGGTGTAAGGTTAGGTTGTTTGAGATTTTTCTTGTCTCCTGAGGTAAACTTGTATTGCTATAAACTTCCCTGTTAGATTGCTTTTGCTTTGTCCCATAGATTTTGGATAGTGTTTTTTTGTTTTAATTTTCTCCAGGTTTTTAAAATTTTGTCTTTGATTTCTTCAATGATCCATTGGTTGTGTAGTAGCATATTGTTTAGCCTCCACATGTTTGTGTTTTTGCATTTTTTTCTTGTATTTGATTTCTAGTCTCATAGTGTTGTTATTGGAAAAGATGCTTGTTATGATTTCAGTTTTCTTAAATTTACTGAGACTTGTTTTGTGGCCTAGCATGTGATCTATCTCGTAGAATGTTCCATGTGCACTTGAAAAGAATGTGTATTCTGCTGCTTTTGGATGGAATGTTTCATGTATATGGATATGATCCATTTGGCCTAATGTGTCTTTTAAGGCCAGTGTTTCCTTATTGATTTTCTGTCTGGATGATCTATCCATTGATGTAAGTGGGGGTTGTTAAATTACCTTACTATTATTGTAATACTGTCATACTGTAATACTGTTTTCCCCTTTCTGTCTGTTAATATTTGCTTTATGTATTTAGGTGCTCTTATATGGGGTGCATATATATTTACAATTGTCTTCTTGGATTGATCCCTTGATCATTATGTAATGTCCTTCTTTGTTTCTTGTTACAGTCTTTGTTTTAAAGTCTTTTACCTGATATAAGTATTGCTACCCTGGCTTTCTTTTCATTTTAGTCTGCATGGAATACCCTTTTCCATCCTTTCACTTTCAGTCCATGTGTGTCTTTAGATCTAAAGTGAGTCTCTTGTAGGCAGCATATATACGGGTCTTGTTATTGTGTGCATTCAGCCACTCTATGTCTTTTGATTGGAACATTTAGTCCATTTACATTTAGAGTAACTATTGATAGATATGTACTTATTGCCATTTTATTAATTGTTTTGGGGTTGTTATTGTAGTTCTTTTTCTTTCTGTCTTCTTTTGCTCTCTTCCCTTGTGATTTGATGACTATCTTTAGTGTTATGGTTGGATTCCTTTCTCTTTTTGTGTGTGTGTATCTATTATGGATTTTTGGATTGTGGTTATCGTGAGGTTTATATATACCAATATATATTTTAAGATGCTGATCTTTTAAGTTCAAATACATTTTAACAATCCTACATTTTTACTCCCCCATGTTTATTGTTTTTGACATCATATTTCCCATCTTTTTGTTTTTTATATCCCTTAAATACTTAACATGGATATAGATGAGTCTAGTATGCTTGTCTTTTAACCTTCCTACTAGTTTTACATGTGGTTGATTTACTACCTTTATAGTATATTTGCCTTTACCAATAAGATTTTTCCTTTCATAATTTTCCTATTTCCAGTAGTGGTCTCTTCTTTTTCACTTAAAGAAGTCTTTTTAACATTTCTTGTAAAGCTGGTTTGGTAGTGCTGAACTCCTTTAGCTTTTGCTTGTCTGTAAACCTTTTGATCACTCTGTCAAATCTGAATGAAAGCATTGCCAGATACAGCATTCTTGGTTGTAGGTTTTTCCATTTCATCTCTTTAAATACATTACCACTCCCTTCTGGCCTGCAGAGTTTTTGTTGTTAGCTGATAGCCTATGGGAGTTTCCTTGTACTTAACTTGTTGCTTTTCTCTTGCTATTTTTATCTCTCACTTTATCTTTAATTTTTGCTATTTTTATTACACTATGTGTTGGTGTGGTTCTCTTTGGGTTGATCCTGTTTGGGAATCTCTGTGATTCTTGGACCTGGATGTCCATTTCTTTTCACAGGTTAGGGAAGTTTTCTACTATTATTTCTTCAGATAAGTTTTCTACCACTTTCTCTCCTCTTCTCCTTCTGGGACCCTATAATGTGAATGTTAGTACCTTGATGTTGTCCTAGAGGTCTCTTAAGCTATCCTCATTAAAATTTTTTTCCTTTTTTCTGTGCAGCTTGTGTGATTTCTACTACTCTGTTTTCCAGCTCACTGATCCATTCCGCTGTATCATCTAATCTACTGCTGATTACTTCTAGTGTATTTTAAAATTTCAGTTACTGTATTCTTTATCTTTGGTTCTTCTTTATGTTTTCTAACTCCTTATTAATAACTTCCACCTTCTCACTCTGCTCACCCAATCTTCTCCTGAGTTCTTTGAGCATCTTTACAGTTACTACCTTGAACTCTTTATTGGGTCGATTGATTATCTCCACTTCACTTAGTTCATCTTCTGGGGTTTTATCATGTTCCTTCATTTGAAACATATTCTTCTGTCACCTGATTTTACCTAATTTGCTGTTTTTATTTCTATATATTTGGTAGGTTGATTATGTTTCCTGACCTTGGAGAAGTGGACTTTTGTAGATGTCCTGTGTTTCCCAGCAATGCACTTCCCTCTGGTCACAAGAGCTATATGCTCTAGGGGTGCCCCCTATGTGGGCTGTGTGGGTCCTTCTGTTGTGACAGGCTGACTACTGTGGGTGGTCTGGTATGCCTGGCTGGTTTATATATAGCAATATATATATGTATTAAAAAAAACTGGTTTGTTGTCAGGCCCTGTCTTGTGCTGAAGCTGCTAGTCACTGGTGCGTGAGGCGGGGTCACAGGGCAGCTGGGTACAAGGCCCTGGTGTGTTCTGGGGCTAGTGCTGGTCTGCTGATGGGTGGAGCCAGGTTCTAGGATGGTGGTTGTGGGGCTAGGTGTCCCGGATCCACTAGATGGCCTGCTGGTGTGGGACCTGTTCCTGACACAGCTGTCTGTGGGGTCTGGGGTGTCCTAAAGCTGGTGTTGGCCTGCTGGTGAGTGGGGCTGGATCCTGGGGTTGGGGGGATCCTGGGGCTAGTGTTGGCCTGCTGGTGGATGGGCCCAGGGCCAAGGGGTTCCCAGGACTAGTGGCAGCCTGCCGTGGGTGAGGCTGAGGCCCATGAGGTCCCGGGGCTAGTGCAGGTTCACTGGTGTGAGGGTTCTGGGGAACAGGACTGAGTCCCGGGGCAGCTGTGGGCTCGGGGGTATTAAGGCAGCTAGCCTACTGGTGGGTGAGGTTTTATCCCCACCCATCTAGCTACTTGGCCTGAGATGTCCCAGTACTGGTGCTTCCAGGCTGGTAGGTGGGGCCAGTCCCAGCACTAATAAGCTAGAGGGAGGATTCCAGAATGGCATTGACCAGCAACAGTGTCCTTGTGGTAGAACAAGCTTCCAAAAATGGCTGCCACCAGTGTCTGTGTCCCCAGGGTGAGCTCCAGTTTCCTCCCGCCTCTCTAGGAGGCTCTCCAAGATCACCAGGTGCATCTGACTCAGGCTCCTTTCAAATTATTGCTTCAGCCCTAGGTCCCAGCACATGTGAGATTTTGTGCGCATTTTACAGACGAAGTCTTTATTTCCCACAGCCCTCTGGCTCTCCTGAAAGTAAGCCCCGCTGGCCTTCAAAGCCAAACATTCTAGGGGCTTATCTTCCTGGTGCAGGACCCCCAGGCTCAGGAGCCTGATGTGGGACTTGAACCCCTCACTCCTTGTGGAGAACCACTGCAACTGCAATTATCTTCCCATTTGTGGGCTGCCCACCCACGGGTATGGGTCTTGACTATACAGCATCTCTGCCCTTCCTACCTGTCTCATTGTGGTTCCTTCCTCTCACTGTTGTGGCCTCTCCCTTTGCGGAGCACAGGGTCCAGACGCGCAGGCTCAGCGGCCATGGCTCACGGGCCCAGTCGCTCCGCGGCATGTGGGATCTTCCCGGACCGGGGCACGAACCCGTGTCCCCTGCATTGGCAGGCGGACTCTCAGCCACTGTGCCACCAGGGAAGCCCTGTGGTTCCTTCTTTATGTCTTTAGTTGTAGGAGAACTTTCCTACTAGTCTTCTGGTCTTTCTCATCACTAGTTGCTCTGTAAATAGTTGTAATTTTGGTGTGCCCATGGGAGGAGGTGAGCTCAGGGTCTTCCTACTCCACCATCTTGGCCGTTCTCTCCTATTTTATTTTATTATTTATTTATTTTTTGCTGTACGCGGGCCTCTCACTGTTGTGGCCTCTCCCATTGCGGAGCACAGGCTCTGGACGTGCAGGCTCCGGACGCGCAGGCTCAGTGGCCATGGCTCACGGCCTAGCCGCTCCGCGGCATGTGGGATCTTCCCGGACCGGGGCACGAACCCGTGTCTCCTGCATCGGCAGGCGGACTCCCAACCACTGCGCCACCAGGGAAGCCCTCCTATTTTATTTTTAATGACACTAACCTGTTCAAGAAACCATGCCAATTGTTTTGGAGAACATCTCCCTTTCTACAGTTGTCTGATTGTTTCCTCAAGGTTTCACCTGCTGTTCTATCCCTGGTGAGACTGTGGTGTCACCTTACTGTGATTGCAGTCTGATCTCTCCATCATGCAACTAGAAAGTAGCCTGTCCATAATCTAGTTCCATGTTTAATAACAATGGCATGGCACAGCAAGTCCCCTGTGTTTCAGTAGGCTTTATACTTCCCTGAAATCCCCAATTCTATAACCAGTTCAATCTCAGGATTTACAACAAATGCCTCCCTTCATGGAACACTGTTCCTGAGCGTAGCTGACCTGTTCTGATTTTGTATTAAGTACAATAAATACCTTCCCTGGATCTGTAGATGCCCCTTCTGGTAGTTCTAGTGCTTTGTCAAGTTGTGCAGCATTTGGAACTTGGCAAGTTTCTTGGTAGAAACAGGAGATAATCAGGAAACAAATTAGAACCTATGGGTATATATATTCAAGCTTTTAAGTGAATATTAGATGCAAGGACTGTAAAATAGAACTATAATGAAAACATTTGAAAGAAGAAACGTGTCCTTTTTAACTGTTTGTTTTTGAGATGGAAAGCTTAATGCAAAATTTAGATCTTATTACAGAAATTGAAACGAGCTCATGCAAATTAATCTCCACTGCACCCATAAAAAAGAAATTAAAAGCACTAATGCTGTTTGTGATGTATATACAGTAACATTTCCTAAATATCTTCCGGGTCCAAAGCTAGGAATGATATTCAATGTTTCTTTTCCTCAGGCTACAGTATCGTAGGATTCAATTTTGAATCTGATAATGTAGGCACTTTTGTTGCACAGTAGCCCACAAAGGAAATGAAGGAAGTAGAAAACAGCCAGATTATTGAAGCAGAGACAGATCTAACCCCAGTTAGATGCTCACTTCTGGGCCTCCTTTCTTTGGTAGACAGAAACTAATGGAGCATCTAATTGTGTCCATTTCAGGGGCACACCATCTTTTACAGTTTAAATTGACCATTGGTGGTGGCCTATTCTTAGTCTTTTAATTCAGAAGACAATTTTCTATGATAACTTGAATGGCATGAGTAGAAAGGTGTTATAGATCTGGCAAACTTTATACTTTTAATTAACAAATTTATAAGACCGTATTCTGTGTTTCAAGTAACCTCACGCCTTAAATATTTAACACTAGGTATTTGAATAGAGTTTTCTTATCTCTCCTTAAATTCTGAATTTCCATCAAACTTAAAGAAGTAGCATTATTATTTTAAGGCCTGGGCACCCCAACTATAAGCTGTTTCACAGTCTGCATGGTAAAAAGCCATTTTTGAAGCAACCTCATTATCAAACAATTCTAAGTCACTGAACCAGAGTATCCTTCAGTCCCCATCATCTGCTGTAGAGATCAGGACTGTTTGCCAAACTTTGTTATTCCAGCCGTAAAGCCGTAGAAATACTCTTGATTGGAGTTGGGACAGCTATCGTTTTCCAGGAATATAATAAAAACTTTGCGTAAGTCCCTCTGATAGATTGTTTATAGCCTTTCAAGAATATGATCAACATTGCTCAGATCAACTCAGGATCCGGAAGTCCATCCCAAGAATTAGAGCTTTGCCTTCCTATTCATCCTGATGTACCATGAGTTCACTAGGTCAGTGGTGTTCACTGTTTAAGTGACTCTCCAGGGATTCTAAAAGGAATTTGAGGGAGATTATTCTGACAAATCCTCCAGCTCAAGTTTGGTGAGGGCAGCTGTGAAAGCCAAAGCTCTCCCTATGGATAGTGGACAATAAGACTCCTGTGTTTCTCTCCCTCAGTGTATATGCACATGGAGGGAGGGAGGTAAATTCAGGGGGACATGGGAGTAGGAAGTGTAGTGTGGAGGAGGAGCTGCCTTTGGGTGACTTTGTCTGGATCTTTCCCTCCTAGTGAGTGGAACACCCAAGGCCAGCATCAGTGTCAGGACATTTCTCACCCCACCTCCATATCTACTGATGGAGGAGAGGGGAGGGAACCCAGATGTCAGAGTGGCTCATCTGCCAAGGTGATGATGGAATTCCTTAGCCTGGAAGTGTTTTGATCTGTGAACAGTTGAACCCAAGCCAACGTGTTTCTTTGCTCTTTACTTGCCAAAGTATTAAGTTAAACAATTCAGAAGTCTATGGATAAAAAATTGAGCCGCTGTGCCCCCATCCCTTTCCTCTACCCAGAGGTAACTACACATCTAGATTTTTATTCCTTTCTTTTTCTATGAGTGAAAGAGTGTGGGTATGTATTTCTGTGATTTTTCACCTTACACATGTCTTAGAATTAGGTAGATTTGCATCTGCTCACATAGAAAGATGTTCAAGGCATATTATTAAGTGGGGGAAAAAGCAAGATGCCCAACAGTATATACAAAATTTTTTGCAAATTTAAAAGAATTTGTGCATATATATGTTGATATATTCATAAACCCCTTTCAGAATGATTACATGAGAAATTAACAATGGTGGATAGGGTGAAGAGAAAGACGTTTCTTTTTAGACTTTTTGTACTAATCGAAGTTTTTCTTTGTCAAATTTAAACATTACCTTTTTTTTATAGGTTTATTGGAGTATAATTGCTTTACAATGTTGTGTTAGTTTCTGTTGTACAACAAAGTGAATCAGCTATAAGTATACATATATCCCCATATCCCCTTCCTTTTGAACCTCCCTCCCACCCTCCCTATCCCACCCTTCTAGGTTGTCACAAAGCAGCGAGCTGATCTCCCTGTGCTATGCGGCTGCTTCCCACTAGCTATCTATTTTACATTTGGTAGTGTATATATGTCAGTGTTACTCTCTCACTTCGTCCCAGCTTCCCCTTCACCCCTGTGTCCTCAAGTCCGTTCTCTACGTCTGTGTCTTTATTCCTGCCCTGCCAATAGGTTCATCAGTACCTTTTTTTTAGATTCCACGTATGTGCGTTAGCATACAGTATTTGTTTTTCTCTTTCTGACTTCACTCTGTATGACAGATTTTAGGTCCATCCACCTCATTACAAATAACTCAATTTCATTCCTTTTTATGACTGAGTAATATTCCATTGTATATATGTGCCACATCTTCTTTATCCATTCATCTGTCGATGGACATTAGGTTGCTTCCATGTCCTGGCAATTGTAACTAGTGCTGCAATGAACATTGTGGTACGTGACTCTTTTTGAATTATGGTTTTCTCAGGGTATATGCTCAGTAGTGGGATTGCTGGGTCATATTTTTAGTTTTTTAAGGAACCTCCATACTGTTCCCCATAGTGGCTGTATCAATTTACATTCCCACCAACAAAGCAGGAGGGTTTCCTTTTCTCCACACCCTCTCCAGCATTTATTGTTTCTAGATTTTTTGATGATGGCCATTCTGACTCATGTGAGGTGATACATTATTGTGGTTTTGATTTGCATTTCTCTAATGATTAGTGATGTTGAGAATCTTTTCATGTGTTTGTTGCCAATCTGTATGTCTTCTTTGGAGAAATGTCTATTTAGGTCTTCCGCCCATTTTTGGATTGGGTTGTTTGTTTTTCTGATATTGAGCTGCATGAGCTGCTTGTATATTTTGGAGATTAATCCTTTGTCAGTTGCTTCATTTGCAAATATTATCTCCCATTCTGAGGGTTGTCTTTTCATCTTGTTTATGGTTTCCTTTGCTGTGCAAAAGCTTTTAAGTTTCATTAGGTCCTATTTGTTTATTTTTTATTTTATTTCCATTTCTCTAGGAGGTGGGTCAAAAAGGATCCTGCTGTGATTTATGTCAAAGAGTTAAACATTACCTTTGATTCACACTTTCTTTCTATTTGGGAGTGGACAGTAAGTGGGTAGAGAGAAAATACAATGTCTTCAAAATCTTTCCTCGTCGGTGTATACAGATCTACTTCGTTCTTTTTATTGGGGCAAAGTGATACATAGTAAGCCTGTATCATGATTTAGTTAACCACTAATAGACATTTTAGAGTATTTCTAATTTTGGAGGGGAATACACATAATGCTGTATTAGACATCCTTGAACATTTATTATTTTGCATATGTGAAGTATTTCTATGATATAGTATAATTGATCTAGCATAAATGGTGAGGTATGGAATTGCGGGGTCAGTGGGCATGTGCATGTTTCCTTTTGCTGTATAAAAGTGTTGTACTAGTTTACATTTCCACCAACTGTATCTGAGTACATATTCTTTCACACCTTGCCAACTATGAATATTATCTGGATAAAAATGTTTAAATTTCTGCATTAAAAAATTTTGAGATCCTTTTTGAAAGAAGTTTATTTTTTTCCAAATGAACTGAGGAAATATTAACACTACTTAAGATGGTTTCTTCAACTTTTCTGTGTACTGCAAGTTGTGATAAAACCAGAAAGAAAACATAAAGGAAATATCTGCCTAGATGATTTTGTGTTTTCTTTTCTGTCTGGGGCGTCTACCCTGTAGCCACATTGACTCAGCAAGCTTGTTACAGCCAAGTCATCAGAGCAAGTAAAGAAGCATCATTGCCGCATCCCAAGACATGACCAGGCTCTGCCATCAGGGTGGTGAGGAGGCCCTCACAGCAGTGTGGGTGATAAGCAGCCCCCCCATTTCCATTTTGAATAACTTCAAAATATTGCATGAAATCATTTTTATTTCCAGTCATATCATTTATTTTATATTACTCAAAACATTGCTCAAATTATTTACATTCGTTTTAGCCTTTTTCTCCCTAACTCTCCCTGTTTTATGCATTTTAAAACAGTTTTATTGAGATATAATTCATATACCATGCAACTCACCCATTTATTTTTTTATTTTTTATTTTTCTAAGATGATTCTTTTTTTAGATTTTTTTTCTTGGCTGTGCTGGATCTTCATTGTGGCATGCAGGATCTTCGTTGTGGCATGCAGGATCTTCGTTGTGGCGTGCGGGCTTCTCTGTAGTTGTGGTGTGCGGGCTCTCTAGCTGAGGCACACTAGGGGCTCAGTTGCCCTGCGGCATGTGGGATCTTATTTCCCTGACCACGGATGGAACCCGTGTCCCCTGAATTGGAAGGCGGCTTCTTAACCACTGGATCTCCAGGGAAGTCTAACTCACCCATTTAAAGTGTGCAATTCTATGGCTTTTAAGGACAGGGGGTGACGGTTAAGGGGTGCAGAGTTTCTTTTTGGGGTAATGAATATGTTTTTAAATTATCATGGTGATAGTTGTATAAATCTGATCTGGGCTTTACCCAGGTGACCACCTTCAGGAAATTCAGGGCTGTCAGCCAAAGCCAGTGCAGTGTGTGTCGTACTGAGGAGCACAAGCAAAACACTCCCGGCTGTTTTTTCTCAGCATCTTAGTCATAAGGGACCATTTGCATTAGTGCGTGTTTAGATTAGGAAGAGGCATGTGCTTTCGGAGTGAAGGATGGAGGGTCTCTGAACTATATGAACAAAGCAACTAACAGCTGTTAAGTACCCACCAAACACTGACCTGAGGCTGGCAGAGCACCCCACAGTTTGCAAAACACCAGGTGGAAATGGACCTGGTCAGTGTCGAGTGCAGTCCCTCTGGGGATATTCATGGCTTTCATGGCTCTTTAATTCAAATCCTTTTGTTCTCAAAGACCTTTGCGTACAGATGAGATGGATGGGCTTCACGTACAGCAAGACTGTGTTTTTCAGGAATTAAAGGCATAATCTCCTACAAGACGCACTCCTCCTGGTGCCGCAGGGTGACTAACTAACTGAGGTCTAGCCAGTAGTTGCTTTGAAATGGTCACTAAAATTGTGAGATTATGTTTGAGGAATTGTAAGAGACACCATTTGTTGCTATGTGAGCTCCGCTAAGACTGGCAACCACGGTTGTTTAATTTGGGCAAATTTGGCACAATTTTCGGCAGGTTAGAACAGCAGCTTCTCTCTGGTCAGATGTGAATGTGCAGGGGCAGGAGTGGACACTGATGGGAGGGGTTAATGCAGGGGAGGAGTTGATGCAGGGAAGGGCACAGGCCGGAACCAGAGACCTCGGTTCTGAGTCTAACCCCCAAGCATGAGTTTGAGAATGTGGACATTTAGAAACATATCCCATCAATCGTATTACTGCTTGTTTAATATGCAGTTTTATTTTGAAAACTTGATTTGGACTAAATTTTGTGATGATTGTCACCTTTTTTATTATGTAAGTAGTAATTTGGAACTACCTAAATTTCATGAAGTACTTCCCTTCCTCATACACTAGATGGCACTACAGGCGAGGCAAATCAACTTAGAAAAATAGAGACTGACTACCAAGGCTAGTTTTGGTAAATTAGAAAGGCTTCAGTCTTCACCAAGAGTTGTTGTGTCAGCATCTTCAGAAAGATGAGGGAAAACTGCCAGTGTTGGACATCTTAATAGGATGTCGTTTTGTATAGTGGCTTTCAAGTTTTTTTTTTACTGTGACCAACTGTGAGACGTCTTAGACTGGGATCCAGTGGACACACACATGCAAACGCAACAAAAGTTTCACGAAGCAATACTAAGCCTTCTTACCTGTTATGCATTCTGTGATAATTCTGTTGTGTTGAACTATGCTGCTTGTAGCCCACTGATTTCATGACCTGTAGTTTGACAAAAACAGTTTTCTAGTGGACCTATCAAGAAATATCAGTCTCTGCTTAGCACTTGGCACCATGCCAGGTACTTGGGGCGCCATGAAGAAATACTTAACTATACTTCTGTTTTCTCGGAAAGAGAAGAGTTAACTTGAGAAGCCTTAGAGAGCAACCCTGTAAGACACTGTAAAATTATGCCCCCAGACTAAAAAAACTGTGGAAGCAGATAATTGAAGTGAAGATATTATGGAATAGCTGGATCATGCCTAAGCTTTTACTCTGATATGAATTTTTTTTTTTTTTTTTTTTTTTTGCGGTACGCGGGCCTCTCACTGTTGTGGCCTCTCCCGTTGCAGAGCACAGGCTCCGGACGCGCAGGCTCAGCGGCCATGGCTCACGGGCCCAGCCGCTCCGTGGCATGTGGGATCTTCCCGGACTGGGGCACGAACCCATGTCCCCTGCATCGGCAGGCGGACTCTCAACCACTGCACCACCAGGGAAGCCCTGATATGAATTTTTTTTGGGGAAATTACATACTGTGAAACAAAAATAGTCACAAGAAATACATGTGTATTCCATTCATATAACATTCAAAAATGTAAAAACTAAACACTGTTTTTTTTAATGGATGTATAGTTGGTAAAAACTATAAAGAAAAAGGGAGTGATGAGCATAAAAGTCAGGATGGAAGTTACCTCTGGTGGGAGGAGGGGAAACGTCCGAAAGGAACAGCACGAGGGAGTTTGTAAGACACTGAAGGTGCTCTGGAGCTTAACCAGGGTGATGCTTGTTATTATTATTATTATTAAAAATGAATGGATGTTTTATACATTCTTCTATATGAATTATATATTTCATAATAATAAAAACATAGCAAAGAAGATTACTGTAATTGCCTTCTTGAGTCTTTAACTCATCCTGGTAAGTTGCTTTCCGGTTTTTTTAACTCACTCGGACAAAAGGGGTTTCTTCAAGGACAGAGGTAGAAATGTACCAAAGGTCAGTTTTTAAGAATGACCTGTCATACAGTTTTAAAGCTCTCCAAATGTTATCAGATCTGTCCTTGAGGGCAAATTTGGATTTTAGAAAGAGTGAAAACTGCTAATAAAGTGCGTTCTTAAATTTAGTGAGGCACTACTTCAAATAAGAGGACTCTCCAACAGCCTAGGGGTGATTAAGTTATGGTGCATTCTCTATAGTCATTAAAAGTCATGTCTTAGAAAAACTTCTAATATCTGGGAAAAATATTTACAAAGTATTGATATTTTTAAGAAGAAAAAGCACAGGTTATCAAAACACATGAGAAGCCTATTTTGTAAGAAGATGGAAACAATGTGACCAAAACATCTAATTTTTTTCTTGCGCCTTTATGCATTGTCCCAGTTTTCTACAGGGCCACATATTATTTTTGTAAATGTGGGCTGGGGAAGACTGTGGTCATTAATCTACATTGAAGACAATTTTAAAAGAGGAGTTTCGGAAATATTTTGAGCAATGGAATAAAAGCATGACCTGCTGAGGTAACTACGTTGAAGGGTGACTCCATTTAAATATATTAAGTCTGATATATTTGTTTAAAAATCAGTTAATAGTTTAAAAAATAGACATTTTTAAGAGCAGTTTTGCTTTCACAGCAAAATTGAGTGGAAAGGGCTTCCCTGGTGGCACAGTGGTTGAGAATCCACCTGCCAATGCAGGGGACACGGGTTCGTGCCCCGGTCCGGGAAGATCCCACATGCCGCGGAGCGGCTGGGCCCGTGAGCCATGGCCTCTGAGCCTGCGCGTCTGGAGCCTGTGCTCCGCAATGGGAGAGGCCACAACAGTGAGAGGCCCACGTACCGCATTAAAAAAAAAAAAAATATTGAGTGGAAAGTATTAAGAATTCCCATATACGCCCTGCCCCACACATGCACGGGCTTCCCCAGTATCAACCTCCTGTGTCAGATGAACCTACCTTGACACGTCATTGTCGCTCAAAGTCCGTAGTTTACATTAGAGTTCACTTCTGGTGCACATTCTATGGATTTTGACAAATCCTTAATGACGTGTAGGCACCATGATAGTATCATATAGAATAATTTCACTGCCCTGAAATTCTCTGTGCTCTCCCTCCCTCCCTCTTTTCCTTAATGGTTAAAGCAGACGTACAATTTGTCTGATAGGCTACAGAACAGGCTATTCTATTCAAGCCAAATCACGTATATGCCAGAATGACTTCCCCATACCTCAATGTGTGAAAATTTCTTGCATTGTAACCTTTTCAGATTGGCTTTTTTTACTGAGTAATATGCATCTAAGTTTCCTACATGTCTTTTCATGGCTTGGTAGTTTATTATTATTTTTTTACTACTGATTAATATTCCATTGTGTGGATGTACCATACTTTATTTATCCATTCATCTACTGAAGGGCATTTTGGTTGCGTTCGGCAATTATGAATAAAGCTGCATCAGCAGCTTCAGTGTGCAAGTTTGTGTGTAAACCTGTTTTCAACTCTGGAGTAAATACCAAGGAGCGTGACTGCTGGATCATATGGTAAGGGTATGCTTAATTTTGTAAGAAACCACCAAACTGTCTTCCAAAGCGGCTGTACTGTTTTGCATTCCCACCAGCAATAAATGAGAGTTCCCATTCCTCTACATTCTCACCGGCATGTGGTGGTGTTAGTGTTTTGGATTTTCACCATTCTAAGAGGTGTGCAGTGCTATCTTCTTGTTGTTTTAATTTGTCATTCCCTGGTGACATACGATGTTGAGCATCTTTTTATATATTTATTTACCATCCATGTATCTCCTTTTGTGAGGTGTCTGTTCATCTCTTTTGCCCATTTTTAATTGGGTTGTTTATTTTCTTATTGTGGAGTTTTAAGAGCTCTTTGTATAATTTTAATAATAGTTCTTTATCAGATGTGTCATCTGTAAATATTTTATCCCAGTCTAAGTCACTATTTTTTGTGTTATATATTTTATTACTTCAAGGATTATAATTTTCCTTTAATCTCCTTTTCTCTTAGACTTCTGAGAACTTGATTTCATTTATTTTAGCCTGAATTCAAAGCAAAACATTAAACTAACAAAAACAACAACAAAATGTGTATAAAACTGTGATAACTAAAATGCAAATTAATTTTTTAAAAAAGCAATAACTACCTTTTGAGTGGCAGAAACCAGAATACCTTTTCGTTGAAAAAGTGGTACTCACTATACTTCCTTCACAAGCTCTTTGAAACACAGGTTGCTTCATTTTCTTTATTTTCTGGCAGTGTGAATAAAAACTTATTACTGTAAGCCACAAAACTTTATTTGAATCATTTTGGATGGATATCTTTATAAAATAGTGTTTTACCTGCCTACATAAACAGCAAATATTGAACATAACTGACATTGAATCATAGGAGAATAGTGCATTCAAAAAACAAGAACAAGGAAGTTCCTTGGCGGTCCAGTGGTTAAGACTCTGCACTTCCAATTCAGGGGGCGCAGGTTCTATCCCTGGTCGGGGAATCAAGATCCCACGTGATGCATGTGTGGCAAAAACAAACAAACAAATAAATAAATATGGGGAAACTGGTATATGTCTTAAAAAAAAAAAGAAGATGTTGTGAAAAAGGAATCAGAGAATAAGAACAAGCTCTTGGAAGTTAAAAATATAATTGTCTAAATAAATTCTGTAGAGTGGTTCAAAGACAAGGCCAAGGAGGTTGCCCAGAAAATAGAAAAAAGAGACAAAGAAAAAGGACACTATAGGAGAAAAAATCTTAAAAGATCAATCCAGGTTATATCCCGTTCAATTAATAGAGGTTCTTAAAAATAAACTGGAGAAAACATAGAGGAGTAATTTATCACAGAAATAATAAAAGACATTTTCTTTTAGATTGGAAGCATGAGAATGTCCAGCTTGACAACAGCTGACACAGTGAATGGAAAAAGGCTGGCACCAGTGAAGTTGTATAATTTCAGAACACCAGAGTCAAAAATGAGATTCTAAAAGCTTCCTGGGAATAAAAGATCCTTTACCTGCAAAGGAATAAGAATGTTATGCCCTTTCAAACTATGAAATTTTTAAATAGAATAAAAACACTTTCAGGCATGCAAATTCTCAACCACATTTATCTCCGTGTACCTTTACTTTAGCGGATGTGTGCTTTACTAAACCAAACCAGTGACCAGTAAAGGAGAAGACTCCATTTCTAGGGGATCCAATGCAGGAAAAGTGTCAAAGGGAAATCCCTGGATGAGCACCCATAGCAGGCCTAACAGTCAGCAGCCTAGATTGGAGAGGGAGGGTGGAAGCTTCAGGGAAGCCATGGCTGGGGGGAGTGTAACTGACACATTGTCTGATGTATTTGATGTGTGGAAAGTGATGTGAGGGGCCTTTAGAGGTATGTTGGGATTTGAAAATTAGCAATAGGTATATAGAAAAGTAACCAAATTTTTAACATGAAGCAATTCTTCATTCCAAGGAAAATAATGTTGTCCAGAAGTGGTAAAGTAACCGCAGTACTTTTTGACTCAGCAACATTATTTACACAGTCATAATAATGTAATCACTGCATACTGCTATAACTGTAAGGGGAGGAGAGGGTGAGAAGTCTGTAAGGCAGCTTACTGCTCATCTACCTTAACAAGAAGTGAATAGTTTAATGTCTAATATTCATATATTATAAAACAGTGATATGTTTAAAAACATGGAGGCAAATATCAGAAGAAACAGCTAAAGTAATTAAGGTTGTTGCCTCTCAGGAGTGGGGGGAGGGGGTAGTGGAGTGGGACAAAGATTAGTGTTTTTCCTTACAAATGTATAGTACTATATCACTGAGCCACACACATGCTACAGCATGGATGAACCTTGATGACATTATTGTAAGTGAAATAAGCCAGTCACAAAAGGACAAATGAGTTCCCCCTATACGAGGAACCTGGAATAGGCAAATTCACTGAGACAGGAAGTAGAATGGTGATGGCAGGGGTTAGGGGGATGGAGTTATTGTCTAAAGAATATAGAGTTTTAGTTGGGGAAGATAAAAAGTCCTGAAGATGGACGGTAGTGATAGTTGTGCAATTTGAATATACTTAACGCCACAAAACCGTACACTTAAAAATGGTTAAAATGGTAAATTTTATGTTATGTATATTTTATCACAATGAAAAAGCAACTTAAAATGAAAGAAAATATAGTACTATTTGATTTTTAAGTAACTATGCACTTTTAATTTTAAAATTTTTTTATTTTTTTTTTTATTTTTTTTTTTGGCTGTGTTGGGTCTTCGTCTCTGTGCGAGGGCCCTCCCCAGCTGCAGCAAGCGGGGGCCACTCCTCATCGCCGTGCGCGGGCCTTCCACCGTCACCGTTTCTCTTGTTGCGGGGCACAGGCTCCAGACACGCAGGCTCGGTAGTTGTGGCTCACGGGCCCAGTCGCTCCGCGGCATGTGGGATCCTCCCAGACCAGGGTTCGAACCCGTGTCCCCTGCACTGGCAGGCAGACTCTCAACCACTGCGCCACCAGGGAAGCCCATGCACTTTTAATTTTATTACATTAATTTTTAGAAAGTTTAGATGAATGCCTGAAAAATTTTTATGTCATCAATGTGTTTGTGCCTAGATTTTATGACATAATTTGGGCCACTCAGGGGCCTTTTTTGCTTTCATCCAGTTCTTGCCTGTGTTCTCCTTAGATAAATGTAAGTTATTTTCAAGTAAGGGAAGTATTAGTGAAAGTAAATATTTTCTGAATACATTTCAGGGGAATTTGAGATACCAGGTAACGTAATGTAGCACATTAATACTGTGAATAAAAGTGCAAATTCATCCAGCTTGAATAGGCACATTGTTATGCAGGAATGTCCCCTTTATGGCCTCTGCTCCTCAGTGGACATTCTAAGTGCTCAGCTGCCGGGTCCCCCTGAATGGATTATTGGAATTCATCTCCACGTTTGTGCAGGGTCTGGGTGGGACTCCGAGTGAATTTAAGGTGCAGTAGCAGGTCAGTACCTGTGATGGTACATCTTGATTTCTGGCTCATGAGTTTATCATCACTTTCCTTCACCTGGTCCAAATAAACGTGCATATATTTGTTTCTTTGCGGTGATAAGCAACAAAATGCCAATTAGCTTGGCAGTAAGAAGTTAACTAGTCAAGTGCAATCCCAATCGAAATCACTGTACCTTCACTTTACAATTGAGAAGGCAGCTCTGAGAAGAAAATAACGATGGAAAACAACTTTATATATCCTTAGAGACGTCAAACTGCCTTCCAGCCTTTAAGTTATGCTTCTTGCTTTTGACAGGTTACATTTACCATCAAGGGTTTATTGCTATAAAAGGAGTGTTATATTTCATTGTCGTCTCACCTACATTTTCTTTTTTGTTCACAGTGCGAGATGAGGACAGAAGCACGACGAAAAAATCTGCTGATTTTGATTTTGCATTATCTAACACAAGAAGGGTATGTTACATTACAAATATTTACAGAGATGATTCCTTTCTTTCTCTGACCTCTGCTTTTCCAAATACTCACTTTTAAAAACAGTTAATAACTTTATTTTTTAGAGCAGTTTTCTATTTCCAGAAAAATAAAACAGAAAGTGCAGATAGCTCCCATACACCAGCAATACCCTGCCCTGCCCCGTCTCCCCTGTTACTAACATCTTACACTGGTGTGGTACATTTGTTGTAATTGATGAGTCAATATCGATATATTATTATTAGCTAAAGTCCATAGTTTACATCAGGGTTCGCTCTTGTGTTGTACAGTTCTACGAGTTTTGACAAAGGCATAAAGTCACATATCCACCATTGTAGTATCATACAGAATAGCTTCCCTGCCCTAAAATCTCTTGTGTGCTACCTATCCCTGCCCACCCACAGCAACCTAGACACATACTTTTTTTTTGCTGTACGCGGGCCTCTCACTGTTGTGGCCTCTCCCGTTGCGGAGCACAGGCTCCCGACGCGCAGGCTCAGCGGCCATGGCTCACGGGCCCAGCCGCTCCGTGGCATGTGGGATCTTCCCAGACCGGGGCACAAACCCTGCATCGGCAGGCGGACTCAACCACTGCACCACCAAGGAAGCCCCAAGACACATACTTTTATTGTCTCATTTACCTAGATATTTTTCACATTATGCATTTGAAAACTTCATTAAGAAAGCTACCCAGTTCATGGGATACTTTCCCTTTCCCATTCAGGTTTGAAGATAGTGTAGGCCATTCAAAGAAGGTTTCCGGGGTCCCACTGCTTGCTGGCTAATGTACATAAAGATAACATTCTTTCTCCCCAGTTTTCCTTCTCTCGGAATAAAAGTATTGCATTTCCCTGGATGACCTGTGCTCAGATCTCTTTCCTGTGCGATGCCCATTCTATAGCTGGCAGGGGGAGGAAATTTGGAATCATTTGAGTTTGGCCACCTACCTCATGTGCGAGCAGTTACATGAAGGCTGCTGATATGCTGGGAGTTGCGAGAGGGAGAGAGACCACCAAGTATCCGAAGGCTACTCTTTAGAGTTTCCTTTCGTTTCAGTTTTCAGCCAGAAAGAAAATATTCAGGTTTCAGGGTTCGGGCTCAAAACTTTAAAGTCAGAGCAGTGGTTCTCAACCTGGAGAACCCCTCAAAGGACATGTGGCAATGTCTGGAGACCTCTCGGGCAGCACACTGGCATCTAGTGGGAGGAGACCAGGATGCTGCTAAACATCCTTCATATGCGCAGGACAGCCCCAAATGTCAATCACGCCAGGATGGAGAAACCCTGCCTTAGAGCAGGAGGAACCAACCAGCTGCTGTATTTTCCCAAAAGGTTGAAAGAGCATCTTTTCCTCTGATAAACATAGTAGCTATCAGTGCACTAGAAGAGCTACCGTAACTAAAAGCCACATTTGAGAATCTAGCAACCCTAGTGCTGAGGTAGGAAGGAAAGCTGATGAGGGCGGGAGGGTAGGAGGCAGCTGGGACGAGAGTGAGGAGTTGATCCTTGTTTCTTGAGCTGTGCCAGCAACAGCTGTTTTAAATGAATCTAGTGCCTTCTTGAGGGGAATGACCGTTCTGGGGACCTTGAGGTAATTTTTCTGTTAAATTGTAAGGGAAGTAGTATTAGGGTCCCCATTTGAAGAAATCGAGGCTCAGAGGAGTCTAGGAACTTACCAGAAGTCTCCTGGCGCTAGGTGGGGGCACTTTTGAGGCTCGTCTCACCCCAAGAGTCTTCAGGGTCCAATTCCTCTGCTCCAGTGTGGAAGATTTAGTTTTGTTTGAGGGTCACCTCAGGAAAATCAGAATGTATGTGGGGCATATTTTATGAGTTTTTAAAAAAGTGATGGCTTTTTAAAGTCAGAAAATGAAATCACTGCAACTGTACTTAAGCATTCTTTTATTATCTAAGTCATTGAAGGATTTGAATTTTTTTGCCGATATTTCAGAGGCACTGCATTTTGGTGACCAATTTTAACACTGCACTTCTGAACAAACTTTGTTATTGAGTAATCTGATTTATTTTCTCCCCTGGACTGACCACGTAAGATCTTCAATTTCAAAATGTGGCCTTTTTCATAATTCCTTAACATCACAATTTTGGAAATGGCCCTTTTCTCAGGGTAAATATGATGAATTGTATCATCTTTAACACAAAAACGTTTTTCAGTCCACTTACTTTGAAACAGTTTTATCAGACAGTTCTCTTTTTGGTGTTGGGGATTTAAATTTTATTGAGGAAATGGCTCATTCTTTCCACACTTTTCCACCACCAGTCCCAGACCAGAGAAATGAGCCCCTCTCCACCCACCATGGTTGGCAGGCAGGCCAATCAGGTGATGCTCAACTGCTAAATCTCTGTGTCCACACACAGCAAGGGGGTGGAAGTGAGAGCCCGAGTAGAGAAAGGCTGACTTTGGTCCTGTCTGTGCCTTTTTTTCCCCATCTGGAATATGAGAGTGTTCCTGAAGTTGCTCCTCACTGTTCACCATCCATCCATGGAAAGCAATTCCAAGGGCAGCGTGGAGCTGAGTGTTTGCTCTAAGACAAGGGCTGGCGGGTTGGCGTGGTAGGGGGGCTTCCTGGGTAAGAACACAGACTCAGGAGCCAACCTGCCTTGGTTCAAATGCCCACTCTACTCTTTGCTAACCAGCGACCTCGGGCAAGTTACTTATCCTCTTTGTTCCTCAGTTACCTTGCTTGTAAAATGGAGTAATGGAAGATAGTATTTGTGTCAGGCAGATGTTATGAGGATTAAATATGTGACATGCTTAGAATAGTGCCCGGCACAAAGTAAGCGTATATGAGTCCTTGCTATTTTTACTATGGAGGAGGTAGGAATTGGATTTTATTCTTTTAATACCCAACCTGGGTTCAGCAAAGGACTTGAAGCAGTGGGAATGTGGGTTTGGCACATTTTACGTTACCTTTTGATAAAATCTCAGCTCCATTCAAAAAACCCTGAGCTAAATTACCTCAAGGCAGTGGTTTCTAAGTGCGTGGAACACTGAAACAATCGTTCTGCAGAATGTTAATTGATGTAACTTTATTTTTTTATAAATTTATTTATTTTATTTATTTTTGGCTGCGTTGGGTCTTTGTTGCTGAGCACGCACTTTCTCTGGTTGCAGTGAGTGGAGGCTACTCTTCGTTGCGGTACGTGGGCTTCTCATTGCGGTGACTTCTCTTGTTGCAGAGCACGGGCTCTAGGCGCGCGGGCTTCAGTAGTTGTGGCACACGGGCTCAGTAGTTGTGTCTCATGGGCTCATTAGTTGTGTCTCACGGGCTCTAGAGCGCAGGTTCAGTAGTTGTGGTGCACAGGCTTAGTTGCTCCACGGCATGTGGGATCTTCCCGGACCAGGGCTCAAACCCGTGTCCCTGCATTGGCAGGCGGATTCTTAACCACTGCACCACCAGGGAAGCCCAATTGATGTAACTTTAAAAGAGCTTTATGGTCAAGTAAGCTTGGCAAACATTGGGTTAAACCGGGTTAAACAGGTTCTCTTATTTCAGGACTTCTCAGATCCTCTGACTTATTAATGTGCAATGGGAATATCTGTGCTAAAGTCACAGTATTCAGGGCTTTGCAAACCAATTTGGCCAAGGAACCCTTTTTTTCCTCAGGCCAACTTTAGGGACTAGTTTTCAATGGAACACTGAGAAATGCTGCCTTCATAGATTAATTGACCCTTTTAAAACCTGAACTCACCTTACAAGACCCCAACCTTGTGAGCATTGTATTAATAGATGTTTGGCAAATGTTATTTGAACAGCCATTAAAGAACTTACTAGCAGGTAGATGGGTAGAATAATTAGAAAGTGACTCAGTCGTTTACACAGATAATTCTTGATTTTTATTGTAATGTATTCTGTATTTCAGAAACTGTATCAGAAAGGAGAACTGTAAAAACAAAAAGACAAAAGTCAGATAGATTTCCCTTCTCCTGCAGGTGCTATTATGGCCTCAAGAGTTTCCTATTTACAAAGCATGCATTTACTCTTTTTGCCACAAGATGGCCTCTTGAATCTAGAAACGATGAAAATTATACTAGAGTTGATCATTTTCCTGAGACCTGCTGGGAAAGGGACTCACCAGTGGATTATCAAGATGAAAAGTAAACTATAGGTATTTTTAAGGACATATCAGTGTCAGAAAAGTAGACCTGCCTTTAACGAAAAACTGAGAATTCACAAAGAGGACAGATTATTGTGGATTGGAATAAACAATCAGAGAAAGCTTTGTAGGGAAGGCGATGAGAGCTGGTCTTGAAAAATGTGTAGAATATGGATAGACAGATGGGATGGACAAGGACATTCTAGGCAGGGGCACAGAGAAGAAGGGGCAGGGTGTAAGTGGAACCACTAAGGAAACAGAAAGAGCAGAGTTCAAATGCATGAGGGAGAGTTAGTGAGATCAGACAGTGGAGGGTCATGGCTACAGGTTCTTCTAGGTCTGCACATGCATCTCCTCTGGCCTAAGTCCCTCTTAACAGTCTCCCTGTCTCTCCTACTCTGTCTTTCTCTTTACTGCTCATGCCTCTTTTTGAAGTCTTGTCCTGTCACTCTGTTGGTTAAGAATTTCCAGTGGTTCCTCCTGCCAACCCTATTAAGTTCAGACCTCATTCAAGTCCAAACAGTGGAAGAGGAATACAGAAGCACTTCTGTTCCCCTGATCAGTTAATTTAGGAAATATGGGGCCTGCCATCATCTATTCTTTTTTTTTAAACATCTTTATTGGAGTATAATTGCTTTACAATGTTGTGTTAGTTTCTGCTGTATAACAAAGTGAATCAGCCAAATGCATAGGTATATCCCCATATCCCCTCCCTCTCGAGTCTTCCTCCCACCCTCCTTGTCCAGCCCCTCTAGGTGGTCACAAAGCACTGAGCTGATCTCCCTGTACTATGCAGCTGTTTCCCACTAGCTATCTATTTTACATGTAGTAATGTATATATGTCAGTGTTACTCTTTCACTTCGTCCCAGCTTACCCTTCCCCCTCCCCGTGTCCTCAAGTCCATTCTCTACGTCTGTGTCTTTATTCCTGTCCTGCCAATAGGTTCATCAGGTGATTTATGTGATAGAGTGTTCCTCCTATGTTTTGGTCTAAGAATTTTATAATGTCTGGCCATACATTTAGGTCTTTAATCCATTTTGAGTTTATTTTTGTGTATGGTGTTAGGGAGTGCTCTAATTTCATTCTTTTACATGTAGCTGACCATAGGTTTTGGGTTGTCATGTTTTCATTGCCATTTGTTTCTGGGTATGATTTGATTTCCTCTTTGATTTCTTTAATGATCTCTTGGTTATTTAGTAGCATGTTGTTTAGCCTCTTGTGTTGGTATTTTTTACAGTTTTTTTCCTATAATTGATAACTAGTCTCATAGCGTTGTGGTCAGAATAAATACTTAATATGATTTCAATTTTCTTAAATTTATGAAGGCTTGGTTTGTGACCCAAGATGTGGTCTATCCTGGAGAATGTTCCATGAGTACCTGAGAAGAAAGTGTATTCTGTTGTTTTTGGATGGAATGTCCTATAAATATCAATTAAGTCCATCTTGTTTAATGTGTCATGCAAAGCTTGTGTTTCCTTATTTATTTTCATTTTGGATGATCTGTCCATTGGTGAAAATGGGGTGTTAAAGTCCCCTACTATTATTGTGTTACTGTCATGGGTCTGAAGTGGGTCTCTTGTAGACAGCATATATACAGGCCTTGTTTTTGTATCTGTTTAGCCAGTCTACGTCTTTTGGTTGGAGCATTTAATCCATTTACATTTAAGGTAATTATCGATATATATGTTCCTAATTACCATTTTCTTAATTGTTTTGGGTTTGTTACTGCTGAAACATCAGCTGTTAACCTTCTGGAGATTTCCTTGTATGTTTTTTGTTGCTTTTCCCTTGCTGCTTTGAGTGTTTTTTCTTTGTATTTAATTTTTGATAGTTTGGTTAATATGTGTCTCGGTGTGTTTCTCTTTGGGTTTATCCTGTATGGGACTCTCTGTGCTTCCTGGACTTGATTGACTATTTCCTTTCCCTTGTTAGGAAAGTTTTCGACTATAATCTCTTAAAATATTTTCTCAGACCCTTTCTTTTTCTCTTCTTCTGGAACCCCTATAATTTGAATGTTGGTGCATTTGATGTTGTCCCAGAGGTCTCTGAGACTGTCCTCAATTCTTTTCATTCTTTTTTCTTTATTCTGCTCCCTGGCAGTTATTTCCACCATTTTATCTTCCAGCTCACTTATCCATTCTTCTGCCCCAGTTATTCTGCTGTTGATTCCTTCCAGAGTATTTATTTTTAATTTGTTTATTTAATTTATTTATTTTTGGCTGCATTGGATCTTCCTTGCTGTGCGTGGGCTTTCTCTAGTTGCGGAGAGCCTGGGCTACTCTTCGTTGCAGTGTGTGGGCATCTTATTGCAGTGGCTTCTCTTGTTGCGTAGCATGGGCTCTAGACCACAGGCTCAGTAGTTGTGGCACGCAGGCTCAGTAGTTGTGGCACAGGCTCAGTAGTTGTGGCTCACGGGTT
>NW_020185329.1:2900643-3014912 GCF_003031525.2 Neophocaena asiaeorientalis asiaeorientalis
CAGGCTCAGTAGTTGTGGCACGCAGGCTCAGTAGTTGTGGCACAGGCTCAGTAGTTGTGGCTCACGGGTTATAGAACGCAGGCTCAGTAGTTGTTGCGCATGGGCTCAGTTGCTCTGCACCATGTGGGATCTTCCCGGACCAGGGCCCGAACCCATGTCCCCTGCATTGGCAGGCGTATTCTTAACCACTGTGCCACCAGGGAAGCCCTAGAATATTTTTACTTTCAGTAATTGTGTTGTTCCTCACTGTTTGTTTGCTGTTTAGTTCTTCTAGATCCTTGTTAAATGTTTCTTGTATTTTCTCCATTCCATTTCTGAGATTTTGGATCATCTATACTATCATTACTCTGAACTGTTCTTCAGGTAGATTGCCTATTTCGTCTTCATTTATTTGGTCTTGTAGGTTTTTAACTCGCTCCCTGTCTGTAACATATTTGTTTGTCATTTCAGTTTTTTGTTTTTGTTGTTGGGTAGTGCTGTATTCTTGTCTTACTGGTTGTTTGGCCTGAGATGTCCAGCACTGGAGTTTGCACTCAGTTGGATAGAGCTGGGTCTTGGTGCTGAGATGAGGACCTCTGGGGGGCCTCACTCCGATTCATATTTCCTGGGGTCTGAGGTTCTTTGTTAGTCCAGCAGTTTGGACTCAGAGCTCCCACCACAGGAGCTTGGGTCCAACCACCAGCCTGGGAACCAAGATCCTGCAAGCTTCGCGGCATGGAAAAAAAAAAGTAAGAAAGAAAAAAAGGAGCAGTATGATATCAAAGAATAAAAAACAAAATAACATTAGACACATAAAATATATATTAGGAAAAATAAAACTATAATTGAAACAAGTACAACAAGGTAAAATAAAACCACAACAGAAAAAAGAAAATAAAAGGGTGGGGGAGACAAGCCAGAAGAAGAGAACAATAACAAAGTATAAAGAATAAAAGAAAATTAGGAAAATAAAAGATTTATTAGGAAAAATAAAAATATAAAAGAATCAACAACAATGAATCAACAAGGTAAAACAGAACCGCAATCTAAAAGAGGAAAAAAGGAAAATAAAAAGCCTTGGCTATGGGGGCAGAGTTTAGGCAGGGTGGAATTTAGGCAGGGGTGGGGTTTAGGGTGGGGCGGGACCTAGGTAGGTGGGAGGTGACGTTTGAGCATGGGGCGGGGCCTAGGCTCGGGACCCATGCAGCCAGAAAAGGCCTTGGGGTTGGGACCTTGGGGGTGGGGCCTAGGCGGGGCAACGGTCAAGCATGGGGCGCGGCCTCTGCTTAGGACCTGCTGGGAAGGGGAGAGGCAGCACGTAGAAAGGAGGGCCTCTGGAGTGTGGAGTTCCGGAGCTTGAAGGTAGGGCCCTGGGTGAGGGTGTGTGGGTGGGGTTTAGGTCCAGAGCGTTGGAGAGGGTCTCCGAGTGTAGAGGTGGGGCCCTGTGTGGGGGTGTAGGGGCAGGGCTTGGGCTCTGCACAGCAGGAGGGAGGCTCCGAGGGCAGAGGATTAGGCCCGGGAGCCCAACAGGCTTCCCGGTGCCTAAGTGGACAGGGAAAGCGCTGGCCCCGTTCCCTTCCGTTCCTTCATGCCCCTCCCCCACCATCTCCCTTAGGGTCTCTCCCGTCGCCGCTGGACCCCTAACTGTGGGTGGGTCCCGCTGGGTGTAGGTACTCCTCCCCTCCCCCAGCCACCCCTCAGGGATGCTGGTCCCGGAGGTCTGGCCTTTACTTTTGCTCCCCCTTCCCTCCCTTCCACTCCCTCAGGACCCGCGTGGCTGGAGGGGGCCTAGGTGGGCAGAGGATCAGGCCTGGGATCTCAGCAGGTTCCTGAGGGCCTAAGTGGGCAGGGGAAACCTGGCCACGCTCCCTTTGGATCCTCTTCCCTCCCAGTGTTCCCCAGTTTCCCCCTTTGGGCGTGGGATCCCTTCCCCTCCCCCAGCCACCCCTCGGGCGCCACTCCCGTCCCGCCTCCATTTCTTCTCCCCCTGCACTCCCCCCACAACCCACGTCCTACCCGGTTGCTGGGGGTACCTCCCGTCCCCTTAGGTGTCCATGTTCCCCCTCCGGTGCCTGGTAGGTGCCCTAGTTGTGAGGAGACGGGAATTCTGAATCCTCCTAATACGCCATCTTGACTCCGCCCCTCATCATGTATTCTTATAATTTTTGTTTAAGTCAAAACCCTATGATCGGGAGGGAGACGCAAGAGGAAAGAGGTATGGGGATATATGTATATGTATAACTGATTCACTTTGTTATAAAGCAGAATCTAACACACCATTGTAAAGCAGTTATACTCCAATAAAGATGTTAAAAAAAAAAAAAGACTCGCCCCCAAAAGAACAAAAAAACCCCCTATGATCCTGGGAAGAGTTCAGAATGTAATGTGATGTCAGCAATCTTTATATTGCTGACAATAAAAGCAATCTTTATATATACAAGCAATCTATAGTGTAGGTTCCCACCTTTTTTTTTTTTTAAACAAGTGCATATATGTAAGTATATGTGTTTTTAATCATTTAAAAAATGTTTGGAAAGAGAGAAAATGTTAACAGTCATTATCTCTGAGTAGTGGAATGTTCTTTTGACTCATCTGTATTTTCTAGTGTTTTCTTAAATGAACATGTATTACATCATACTAAACAAAAATTATTAATAAAAATGTAGTTTTTCTCTCTGTAAAATGGTGATTAAGACATCGGGTAGAAGCGTGGTGAGCCATTAATAAGTATAGAAGCTGACAGACTACAGTCAATTGATGTTTGCAAATTCTTTAAAATTAGCAAGGTCATTGGAAATAGCCACGGCAACCTCTTTCAAGGAAGTCCAGTCTTCTAACTGATCTGAATCTGGGACAGGGAAGGAAGCATAATAAAAAGAAGTTTTCTCCTCTACCTTCCCAGATTTGAAATCAAAGAGAAAGAACTCTAACTGCAATGAGAATTTTTAATCTGAGGTCCTTGGATGAGCTCCTGGAATTGTATGCTAATTTGTGCATATTGCGCATTTTTCAGGAGAGAATTTTTGGTTTTAAAAGAAGTTAGGGACTCAGATTAAAACCAGAGTGTTTTTCCACTTTCAGAGGATTGTGAGACAAGGAGCTTGCCTTCATTACTAAGACCACTTAAGTCAGATGACCTTACAACTGACCACGTTAAAAATGAGTGAGAAACCTATGGAGATGACACTACATGAATGCAGAGGCACCTGGTAGTCTAATCTGTGACTGATGAAGAAATTATCAGAAATACAATACATCCAAGTAGATGACGTCTTCTTATACTAAATTTCCTCGGTGATATTGATCAACATATTTTTGGAATTCCCTTTAGAGCACATGACATATTCTTTTGAGTTGCCTTAGTGATGGCAAATCTTGCCTGTTGGGGTTGAATTGGGGTTTTACCAATTGTCAAATGTGACCTAAAGTGAATACTGGTAAATAAAGAAGTAATCAAGTTGGGCAAATAATCATCTTTGGCTAAAAATGAGTAAAAGTAAATTACAAGATATTTTCTTAGTTGATTTAGTTATTTGACTTTTAAGTACTTCCAAAATGTTTTGAAAGACAATATTTGGATATACTTTACCTATGTGGGGCTTCTTTCTCTATAGGCAAACCCCATGTATTCTAGTTTTCATTTGATGTACTCTTTAATATAAGCTTACTATTTGTATTGAGTCTCCTTGGACTTGTGATACCTGTTTGCCTTTATTCTTTTTACCTAGAGTTAATTTTTTCTTTCTTCTATGAAATGGCCAGATATATTGATGCAGCCAATGCTTTGGAGCAAGAAACTAAACTGGGGTTACGACGTTTTGAAGTTTGTGACAACATTGATCTTGAAACTATTTTGATGGAATATGAGAGCTATTATTTTGTAAAATTTCAGAAATACCCCAAAATTGTCAAAAAGGCATCAGACACAGGTATCTTTACGTTTCGTGTTTCTTCCTCATTTTATTTCCAGATAGATGATGTCCCCCACCCTACACTGAAGGAATAGACCAGAAGGATTGTGTACCCTCTCTTAGATCCAGTGCAGAGAATTTAAACATGACATCTGGACATTGACGTCCCTTTTGTCACTTTGGCATTTGTTTGAGGACTGTATGATTTAGGGCAGTGAAAGCAAAACCCCAGTGTGTCACAGGTACTTTTTAGAAGATCAGCATTACTTTCATTTCTTTAGAGATGAAAAGAGCTGTTTGAAGACAATAAGTGACAGAAGACTTTTTTCTTGTTGGGAAGACCTATTATCCATCTTGAAAGTAACATGAAAATGAGTATTGGTGAGGCTAATAGCTCATGTATAGATAATGAAACGCTTTTGGAAGCCATCAATCCAGATAATGATCAATATAATGCAAAGACCCAGTATAGGTTAACAGTCAAGGAGGCTGGCTGGAGGAAAGAGCTAAAGTTAGGGCCCTGTGTTTTGTAGTGACATTGACTTAGAAGTCTGTAAGTGGGGGAAGTAATTATAAACCAAGGGAGATCATCGTCCTGTTTACAAGGCACTTGTTAAGCCACAGACTTTAACATTTCATGTGGGGACCAGGAAACCAAGAGGAATATCAATTAAAAATAGCCAGCACTGAATCTCAGAGCTGGAGGTGTTCTGAGAGGGTGGTGTTTTATCTGAGCTCCCTTCCAGTGCAAGGTTCAAAGCTCCACATCCTTGGCTGGTTGTTGGATCTGGGTTTTGGCAGAAAGTGCACTGACTCCTAACCACTGGGCCGCCAGGACTGTTACTGACATGACACCTAGAATGCCAGTTCTAGCTTGGAACCACACTCTCCTGGGATATGGGACACAATGTCTTTTTTTTTAAGGTAAACAGGCAGAATAGACTGGTAAGTGTTCCCTGCCAGGCTCATGCAATCATCCTGGTGTCCCAGGGACCACAGCAAAATGGTGTCAAGTTCATGAAAACTTAATAAAATGGTAACTATAAAGCTAGCCCACATTGGAGGTGCCACTGAGTCTGTGTTCTCCAACATGTTTAATATCTGAGGTCTTTGGGGTCCTTGTGTGGAAATGCTTGGGAAGCATGGGCTTCTTTCTCTTCGCCGGTAGGTAATTCCACTCCTCTCTGGATGAGAATAGCTTAGAGTTTATGGATGTAGCACAAATTTTAAGAACAATGTAAAAGGAAAAACATACCTGAAAACTCGCTTTCTCTTAAAAATTAAATCTTTCCTTTTCCTCCCAATATTTGTTTTGCCACAGCAGAAAATAATTTACCACAAAGAAGTGGAGGGAAGACCAGAAGGTAAAGTAAATGGTAATTCATCTTGACCAACTCAACTCTAGGAGTTTGTGGGATCTGTTTCCAGAAGATTCTCTAATGCAGCTCCATGTCTGCCTACCAGCAATACCAGACTGGTCCTGTGACCTTGGTGGACCCAGCCACGGGTTCCCCTCATGTTACAGATGTTCAGGACATGGACCAATGTCTGTTGGTTCTCTGGTTTTACCACAAAGAATTGCGTCCACTGATGCTCTGTCTTTCTAGGCTGGGTGGTATGAAAAGCATGGACCTCAGAGATTAAAAGACCCATGTTCAGCTCCCAGCTCTGCCACTTACAAGCTTGGAGCAGGAGCCTGACACATAGTGAGTTCCTGCCACATAGTAAGCACCCAAGAAATATAATTTTCCCTTTTCATATCGTACCTGTCATTTCTTTGTGCACTCCAGATCACATGTCCTGACTGTCTGAAGGGAATCAGATCTACCTTTTCCTCTCCTTTTCTCATGCTCACCTTATATTTCTTTCTCCAGCTTCTCAAATCCAAGTCTCATCCGGCACTTGGGGTATCTGATTAGAGCCCCTCTGTCTCTTGACCGTCCTGGGTTGACACAGGCCCCCAGTCTTGCCTCAGTGTCCATCCCATTCCTCTCTTCACTCCAGACCACACCCCTGTTGTCGGAGCCTGTTCAGAGATGCCCCGGACGGCACAGCTTTGGGGCACCAAGGCCTGTGGTATTACAATAAAGCCCAGACCTCAGGGGAAGGTGGAAGTGGGCTTCCGGCAGGGGCCACACAACCACTCAGGCAGTGAACAACATTTTTTAAAATCTTAGAATGCAATTGAAAGGAGTAAACTTAGATTGTGATCATAATAAGCAACTCATTAGGCCATCAAGAAGTGTTGTGAATTCTGTGAATCCCACTAGGCTCTCTGCTCTGTGACTCCAGTCCCTTGTCTGCAGCCTAAGAAGGAAGGGACTGAGACACCTCACCTTTTATGAGCGAAGGTGTTTGACATCGCTTATAGAAGAGCCGCGGAGCCTGAGCCTGCTTCCTGATGATACTCACGGTGATACTCAGCCTGAGGCTACCTTTGCTTTGTGCGATTCTTTAGGAACAGGTTTACTGTTTTGACCAAAGTGTTCTTCTTTTATTTATGGTTTCCATAAAGCTAGTCAGACTCTGGTAATAAATGATAACTACTTGGGAACAGAAATAGTGAGCAGCATTTTAAGAGGCAGCTTTGGAGCGCATTTGGATTCTGATTGCTTTTCAGCCACACATTCATGTCTGGAACTTCCTCAGCATTCCTTACCTGGCAGAACGTTCTGTGAGTGAATGTCCCTGGAGCCCTTTGCCTCCCTTTAGGGCTGGAGCATGGTGGCATCGGACAGCTGGGGGCTTCTTCAGCCCCTCTCTGGGTAGCTGTTTGTACATGGCAACCATCGAGGTTGGATGGCAAATGGTTGGTGTCAGGAAGGATAACTAGAAAAGTGATGCATGGTGTTTGTGTATAATTTTCTACTTAAAATAGTTATTGAAATGAGAGGTTGTGTCATGAGACTGGTTATTAACAAATGAAAGTGCTTCTTCCTAATTCCTGCATCTCACACCAGAGAGCGAGCTCTGACTTTACAGATTTGCAGATGACCCAGAGGAGGAAAGGTTACCTTGTGTGACGAATGACAGAATTAGGATGCCAAAAGATCTTGACAAATTAGGAGACGGGTCCAAAATAGCAAGATGAACTGTAATGAAATAATGTTTAAGGTCTAATCAAAGATTCACAACAAATAGCTCCATTATTACAAAATCTGAGACCTAGAAATCTGAGTGACAGAAGATGCAGTGTGAGTCAACAGTATAATGTGATTGCTAATGTGGTCTCGGGCCTCATCAATAGAAACACAGCGTCGAAAAAGTAGGAAGTGACTCTATTCCAGTCAAATGACAGTGAACAAAGGGAAGATGACCAGGATGAGGACGACTCTGGGAGCCAGGTAACCTTAGGAGTGCTTGGAGCAACTGGAGGTGTTTAGCTTGAAGAACAGAAGACTTGGGGTGGGGGTGGGCGCCTAGAACAACACGGTGGCAGTCTTCACTTTCTAAAGAGGGATTGGGCCTTCTTTGCAGAATTCCATAGGGCACACCAAGGACTGGTGACTAAAGTTAAAGCACGGTGAATTTGGTTTCATATTCAGAAGAATTTTACAATCCTTAGAGCTGACTGGAAATGAATTGCATTGCTTGTACATTAGTGCACTTGTCTTTGGTCATGTCAAAGCAAATCTGTGAATCAGTTACCTCCAATGGGAAATCAAAGTGGGAAAATGACTCCCGGTTCTTCGCCAGCCTCGCAAGGATGTTTAGGCACGTTTTATATATATATCACGTATATGTGTGTGTGTGTATGTCTCCTTACTTCATTTAAATCAATGCTACTCATAGGGTTTGTACTTGTACAATGCTTGGCACTCATTTCATAGATAGTTGATTTTTGTGCCAGCAAAATGCCTAAGGGACAGACATTCTTGTTCCTTGGTTACAGATGAAAGACAAATGCCCTGAGAAACCGCCAGTTGTCCACGTCTTATGACACTCACCCCAGAGGGCCCAACACTGGGATCACCACACGTGGACACTGGTGTGGTATTGGCGTGGGTGGTCTTGCTGGCCAAATACCTATGCGTTTATATTAGACACCAGCAACTTTTTCTTTCCTACAAAAAAAGTGGGGTTGAAATAGCAGCTCTGTGAGACCACTTAGAACATGGGGAGAAATACTTCTAGCGAACGTCCTGTAAACGCTCCTCACGTGAGGGACGAGAACCAAACAACTTCCCATGGGGGAGCTCATGTTCTGCCCTGCGAGCACACCCTGCCTCTCTCTGGATATCGTCGCCTACCTGAAAATATTCCATGTCTACTTATGCGGACATAGTGACAGATTTATTTTACCTTTGAATTGATGTATGACATAAACACAGTAAAATGCATGCACACTCTTTGAACCACCACAAGTCCCACCCCCGGGCGGGCCCCCTTGCATGCAAGGCTCCCCGTCTCCACCGGAGTTAGCTACCACTGGGACTTCCAGCCCCATCAGTTCATTTTGCCTCAAGTGAACAATATTTGGTGAAAATTTGTTCTGCAAATGTGAATGATCTGTGACAGCAGAGATGAGGGAACTTTGCCTCCTTTCCACAAGCCACTTTTGATGCTGGCAGTGCGCGGCTTGAAAGGCAGTAGGCAGGGTGCACACAGCACGATGGATTGAGACGACGGACAGATGCCCAGGACTTCCTAACGTTTCTTAATTTCAGCAGGAGGACCCCTTCCTGCCCCGCACCCTTCCCGTGGTCTGAGTGCTGTTGTTTAAGGAAGGTGGGAAGAAACATCGGAAGAATGCTTGTAGAGCAGTGTGTTCTTAGGGATAGAAAGCTATCTGTAGAAGCCAGGTGGTGTGAAGGGGAAATGAAGAGAGGGTGTCGGGGACCTCCAGGAGGAAGTGGACCCTCTAGCCCAGTTTTGGAGGAACCTGGATAGACTGAAGAGGGACAGGGCCAGGCTGGGCAGAGTGGGAGGACGGTGCAGACAGACTTGCATCTGCAGATCTTTCCAGAACTGCACTATGCCGGGTGTTTAGCTGCCTCGAATTCAGTTAAAAGGACTTCCACCACAGTCTTTGTTCCCTCCTCTAGAGCGACGAGCGACAGTTGTCAAAATCTTCCCAAGATCAGCCAGCAGAGGCCACGGTCCAAAACCACGGTGGGGAAGCCAGGCGGCTCCAAGCCCCACCACAGGGAGCATCCTGAACAGGTCTGGCTGGCTTTACTTGACGTTGGTAAAATTGCAGGTGGCTGAGAAACAGCCCCAAGAAAAAAGTCACATTTATTTGTTTATTGAGCACAATTTGATTTTGTTAAATTGTAGATTTTCTTCCAGCACACTGGATTAAAAGGACGGGCAGATCCCCGGGCTTCCTAACGTTTCTTCACTTGGAAGGAGGACTCCTTCCTCCCCACAAGCTTTCCGTTGGTCTGAGTGCTGGGTGACAGGCCTTGAGGGGTGAGTCCTAGGCCCAGTCAGAGCAGGAGGGCCTGGTCCTCACGAAGCACAATCCTCCCGCTTGAGGAAACCGTAGGTGCCAGCTCTGCCTGTCCTGAAGCGTGTCCCTGGGGTCCGAAGTGTAGGCCAGTGTAGTCTTGGGTGTGGCTGGGCCTCACAGTCTCCTGCTGGGTTTCTCCAAGGCGCACGTGGTGGGTCACCACCCCAGACCTCCACGCTGGACTTTCTGGGGAAAGAGATGGGTAGCAAGAGGAGAGAGCCCAGCAGGCGGGTGAAATCCTTGCCAAGAACCTTCTGGTTTAGGACAAAACATACCAGGTTTCAAAGGAAAGAGAACTAATGGAAATGGTGAAGAGGAATGAAAGAATGCATGTCAAAGCGGTCTGGCGGGCTAGAAAGGCATCATCACAAAACTCAGTTGGTCAAAAGGTATCTCTCACCTGCAAGGAGGTTGTGTGGTCCTGGCCATTGCAAACTGGCTCAGGGGGAGGGGAGGTGAAGGGGGCAGGATGAATCCCACAGGAGGCTGGCTAACTGTCGACTATGTTGCATCTCCAAACTCGGCCGCCCCTGCCCACAAATACCTCTGGTCCGAGGAGCAAAGACAGGCCAGTGAGTGGGCATGGGTGGAGGCTCAACCATTTCCTCCACTGCTTGTGCTCTCAGAGCCCATGGCTTCCTGGGACAGCTCCTCCTTCCTGGCACAGGCAGAGTTTATTCATCTTGTTGGGTCTGCACAGAAGAGGTTGAATCACACGTGGGAGTCCCCGTTTGCAGAATGGTGTGGGACGACGGGACGGGCAGCTGCAGCCAGCATCTCGAAGTTGCTTTCCACAGCTGACTTTTCACTGTCTTCCTCTTTCTCCAGGAGCTTGTCAATCACACTCATAAGGAGAGTGCTGACTTTGGCTTAAGTATATCTGGAATCAACAAAGGCAGTGGAGAAGAAAACATCCGCCCACCAAAAGTAAGTGGGACTCATGAACTGAACGCTAAATGGGGGAATTCCCTTTTCTTTTTGAAAATGAAAATTTTTAAGTGTTATATTTGTCAAAGAGGAAAGGTAATATGTGATGATCAAAGGTTGGCTGTGGGGTGAATTGGGAAGGGAGTGGCTGAGGATGAGACCCTGAGGTGCTGGTCTGGATCTCCCTCCTGGGTGGATGGACTTGAATGAATGGCCCCATCTCCAAGGGGCTCCGTTTCCCATTTGTAAATTGCTGGGTTTGGAAGAGATGGCTTCTAATGTTCCTTTCAGCTTAAAAATTCTGTGATGACAGTAACAAAGTGCTCTGCATTACCTAAAGGAGTTGTGGCCTCGCACTGATTCTTTTCTGCCCTGTCAGTAGGAGTTGACTAGCAGTGTTCCTTTCTCCTTGGAGATATGGCTCCAGGCTTGAATGTAATTTCATGTGAACCAGGAAACCTCAGTTGATATAAGGCTGATCTTGTCCTCAATAGATATTTACCCCTTTCCTAATGAACCTCATGTCCTGATTCGTAAATAACTGTCTCTCAAACAGAAAAGACCCATATTGGGTAGCTGTAGGCCAAAGGTAGGTAAAAATGGGTCACTTGGAAATAAAAAGCAGCATCGACACCAACGTGTTTCTCTTGATTATAACTTTTCAGGGTTGAATATCATTGAGTCATCTTTCCTTCTTTGATCGTACGGGACTGCTGACTTACCTCTGGCCAGCTCTTCTCAGGCAAACCAAACTCTGGGTGTGTGTGTCTGGAGGGGAACTGGGAGCATCTCCCTGAAATCAAGGGGAGCCGCTTCATGGGCCAGAACTGGCTCCTTTTAGGGCCTCAATTATATGGGTGATTCCTGGAGGTGACACATTCGAATCACTGCTGCCCATGGAGAAATACTTCCCTGCTCACCGTCACTACCCATGTCACGTTTTTGGTCACTTGTGTGCCCAGCAATGCTGCTCTCATGAACATCTCATGTTAATGTGAATGGATGTTTCTGATCAGGTCAAGGAAGGGGCTATTTAACTCAGCACTTAACCTTTGAAAGAATCTGGCTATAAATTCTCTTTGCAGCAGAAATGTCCTCAGGGTAAACTGTGGACGGTTTTCTCCCTAGCATTTCATAAGCTGAACGAGGGCATACGGTCAGGGGCCTATCTCCAAAATGGGTTTTTCATCGCCATCTCAGAGCCCCTGGCTTCATGATTCCCAGGCCCCCGTGCGAATTTTGTAGATGTGCTGTTTCCAAAGGCACTAGCTTTGGAGTCAGCCTGCCTAGGTTCAAAGCCCAGGGCCTTCCTGGCTGTGAATCTTGGGCAAGTTGTTTAATCTCTCCAAGCGTCATTTCTCTCATCTGTGAAATGGAAATAATCATAGTGCCCACTTCCAAGGTCATAATGAATGGAGTGCCTTAGTCTTACACCCAGCACATGATAAACACTCAGTAAATGTTGGCTACTGTTACTGTCTTTTATTTTTTACAGGCATCCTTGCTTTTTCCTTCTGCCTCTAGGGGAGACAGAAGGAGTATGGATAGGGGAGACAGATATCTGGGTTTGAAACCTGGTCTTAAGTCACTTGTTAGCTGTGTGGCCCTGGGCAGATCATTTAACTTCTCTGGCCTTACCTCCACATCTGTGAAACTAGGATGCCACTCCCGACTAGCAGAAGTGTTCGAAGGATTGGAAATAATCCTCACAAGTACCTTGCACACCTGTTTTGTGCCAGGCAGTCTCCTGAGTGGTAAATGTACAGTGTAGTCCATAAATAGGAGCTATCAATATTCTTGTGCCAGTGAAGTCTTCCTGCGTGTGGAATGTTTAAAAAGGACAAGACAATACAGGGGAAGTAGACATGTAGGAAGCAGATGGTGTGTCAGGAACTGACAAATGCTTGGGAATTTTATCCAAACCAACTCCATTCTGAAGAATTTCTTTATAACTTGTTTCTTTTTCCTAGAGTGCCCCAACTTGATGAAATCATCTTGTTCATTATTAGTGCAGTTTCTTTTTGAGACTTTAAGTTTGTACTACATACCAAGGCACATAAATGTGTCTTAATTTAATGAAACTGAGCTATTAAGGTTAGTCTCCCCTCATGTTTCAATAGCCGTTTCAATAACTGTTACTCCCTTTCAGGGCCAAATCATTGACTTCCGAGGGCTGCTCACAGATGCCATAAAAGGAGCAACCAGCAAACTTGGCTTGAACAGCTTCGACTGTAACCCAGACCCTTCAGTAAGTGGCTAAGATGGGACATTCATCTTACAAACTGCCAAAATCCAGATGAACTTTGAGAATATAATTTTGAGTCCAGAGAAACCTTGAGATCAAGTCAAAGTTCATAGCAACCTGCCACCATTTGTGTCCTGGAGATCCGTGCTCTGATTTTCTTCCCAAATGATGAAGTAATATTGTAACGTTAGGCTTTCTATTCCCATCGTCAGGAACGATTGTTGAAACCTCTGAGTGCATTTATTGGCATGAACAGTGAGATGCGAGAATTGGCAGCCGTGGTGAGCCGGGTAAGATCTGATATTCAGTTCACAAATTTACGGAGGCGGATTGGGGCTCCTGGAGCATTGTGGGCTGCTTCTTTTATTAATAACAATAAATATACTCATTTATTTATAAAGTGCCCCCACTTGCAAAGGCACTCATATTGTTTAGAGGCACAATAATGCATGATGAATAAATTATAGAATCGTAAAATTACAATATAAAAAGCCCACCATCTCACTATAGAGGCCAAGAAAACCCAAAGAGAAAAAGACTTAGAGTGGAAGGGACAGGTGAAAGGGTTTAGAGCCGAGCTAAGACTTAAGGAAAGAAAGCCTCTCAGAGAAGGAAAGAGCACGTCTGCGTCTTGTTTAAACAGTCGAAGCCTAGAAATAGAGATGTTGGGAGTCTGATTTCCTAATTGGAAATTTTCATGAAGAAACAGATTAGTAGGAAGGATCTTACCATTCCAAACTACTGATTTTTCAAGATTGGCCCCCAGGACCTAAAGACAGTGAAGTCTAATGGTTAACGACACAGGCTGTGGAATAGGTTGACCTGGATTTGATTCCTAGATCCTCCTCTTTCTAGCTCTGTGACTTTGGGCAAGTTCCTTGGGAATAGAATAGATTCCTGAGTTATAGGAGGTTTCTCTAATTTCCAGTGATCTCGTATTTAATGAAAGACTGAAACCTAGACAGGCTCAGAGAGATGTTTAAAATGATGCAAGAACTTTACAGCTGCTCTGAGGTCATTAAGGTCCCCCAGGTCTCCTTTCAGCCCAGCATTTGTCCCCTGCACGCCTCTGATGTGTCAGGCATGTGCTGGTGGCTGGAAACACAAAGGTGAACGACTCAACACAGTCCTTGCCCATAAGGGTTTCTCGTCCCACGGGCAAGGTGCACTTTGGGAGCATAACGGATGGGTATTGTTGCGCCAAGGAGTGGGGAAAGTGTTAGGGAAGAAGATACGCAGGAAACAGCCACGTGAAAAAAGAGTAGAAGAGGGTGGGGGGAGGCGTTCTGGGCAGAGGTGCAGACCTGTGAAATTGTAGCCCTTGTGCAGTGCTTCTCAGGAGCCACCTGGGACGCAAGGAATGGTGGGAGATGGGCTGGAGAGAGAGGCCAGGGTTCCTGCATGTAAGGGTGCTGCGAACAGGAACCAGGGCTGGAGTCAGTCTGTGGGAGACTGGGAATCTTTGAAAGTCGTCCATCAGGAGAATGGGGCAATCAAATGTACTTTTAGACAGCTTGTTCTAATGACAGTGTGGAAGGCTGTCAAAGACATGGAGATAGGAAGACCAGCTCTGAAGTCATTGCCAGTGAGAGGATGAGGGATTGAGCCAGGCTGTGGTAATTAGGATGCATAAGAGAGCAGAGAAAAATATTTTTATACCCCCAAATCAATAGTCTTGTTAGTGTTTTTGCAAAAGGATACCAGGACTAGTGATAATAAAGTTGTAGAGTAGAAGTGGCCTGAAAGGATTCCATTTGGAACCCTTCCCACAGTACAGTGGGAGGCAATCATGCAGACCCTGCTTGAATGCTGACAGGGATGGGAGCTCACCACCTCCTGAGGCAGTCCTGCTGAGTCTTGAGAACTTTTGATTGATATAAGGAGGGACTTCCTACTGGGAACTTAAACAATACCACATGGAATTCAATGTCAACTCTAGAAGAAGGCAAGGAATACTGCTATTATCTATGGATGCCTTGAACTCCAGGGTAGTTGAATCCCCACTGTGTGCCGAGCTTTTCCTAAGAAAGTGTGGTAATAAGAATGAGTGCGTGGTCCTTTAAAGACAGGGTGGTTCTCCCAAGATTTTGGAAGACTGAGACCTTTGTCAGCTCACCCAGGAATGGATCATACGTATTATACACCATGAAAATCACCTGCATAAATAGTTTCTCTAATAAAATTTGTCACTTCTGGTGAAGGGAACTGGGAGGATGGGGGACAGAAGTGGAGGTATAACATCTCACCAGAATTTAAAAAATATGTTTGTATATTTTTGAACCATGTACATGTATTACTTATTTAAAAATTAAATAAATATAAAAGTAGTTTCCAGATTGTTCTGTAGTCACTCAGAATGACTTTGGAAAAGAGGTGGGTTTTTTGTTTTGTTTTGTTTTGTTTTGTTTTGTTTTTGGCTGTAACACTCTAGACATTCAGCTTGCCCAAAACAGCTCCTACTGAGAAAGGCCCCTGAGTGACTGTTCTGAGCATCTAGTGAAATTGAAGTTTGGAAACTGTAAATTAGTATCAGTAAAAGCTACCTTAATTGATTACACTCAGTGGTTGCTACAGGGCTCTGCTATGTGAGGGGAAGACTTTCGCTTGGTTGTTGGCTTCCTTGGATTTTGTAGAAGCAATTGCTCCTGATGGAAGTAGGGAGCAATCACTAGGGAAAAAGAGAAATTGGTTTCAGAGGAGTGTATCTCTTTTAGGCAGCAAATTAAGAAAGTGTTTTCGAGATCAAGGAGCAAGAGAGAGGGCAGGCAACGGCTAGGAACTATGTTTCAGAGTAAAAGCTAATGTAATTTGTAGGCATATTCTGTAGCTTCTTTGATTACGGTTGTAAATCAGCATGGTTTGCTATTGGCCGAAGACAGGTATAGTCCCTCATTAGAAGATTTTTTTTTTTTTACCCTAAAAGTACCATATTATATCAGCAATGTCTTCTTCAGGGAATATCACTGAATATTTTCATGACATCCCTTTGGTGAACTAGCCTCAGATTACAATGTGTATATGTACACATGTATCTAATATGAAAAGTGTTTATCATAAGCACTTTATGTCCTATTGTAAGTCAGGTATTCTGCTGCTCCAGTGTTTATTACAGCTGTGGAGGAGAACATTAGTTTTAACAAAATGATCAAATGTGCATTGCAGGACATTTATCTCCATAATCCAAACATAAAGTGGAATGACATTATTGGACTCGATGCAGCCAAGCAGTTAGTCAAAGAAGCTGTTGTGTATCCTATAAGGGTAAGGATGGGAAGGAAGCCTCTTGGGAGATATTTCTGTTCATTATCCATTGGACAAGCTATATGTCATATACCCATCAGGAAGAGAATGACAGGGTACTTTTCTGTCCACAAATTAACTTTTTGCCTGTGTCACAATATTTTGTCAACACTGGAGCACCAAGGCTCAGTCCATTCTAGGCAATTTGAAATCATGTTACATATTGGTTGAAGGCAGGTGTCTGCTCTAAGAGGTAATTTAAGATCTAAGACTCTATAGTATATATGATTTGTCAGTTACTATAGGTTCAAATCAGCCTGCCTCCCTAAAAATATTTAGAGTAGAAATAGCTGCCATAAGAGAGAGCATCTGACTTTGTTTGCATAGATCTTCCCCCTGCCCCCAACACCCCCATCACTGGGGGCTTTGCTTTCAGCTGGTTGTAAAGACTAGACAGCCCCTTCCAGGGCGCTGGCCAATAGAGCCATAGGGCTGTGCTCAGCTTATTCCTGACAAATTTTTGTGCAGAGTGGCTCACTAAATAGGAAGAAAAATAGAAAAACAAGACTCTTCATGTTTGGTTTACAACAGTGGTGATGAGAAGGTCAGTGTACCACATGGCTTTTGCTGTATAACAGACCACCCCAACACTTAGTGCCTTAGAATGACAATCATTTATTTGTTTGCAATTCTGTGGGTGGGCTCTTTGGGCTGGGCTTAGCTGGGCCAGCTGGGCTCTTTTCCACATGATGTTGGTTGGGCTCACTCACACGTCTGGGGCATCAGCCAGGGTGGCTGGAAAAGCTGGAAAAGCTGTGAAAGCTGGGATCACCAGGGCAGCTGAGGCCTCTCTCTGCCTCTCGTCCTCTGGCAGGAGAGCCCAAGTCTTGCTCACATGGTGCAGAGAGTTCCCAGATAGAAGCAAGAAAGGGCAGGACCCAATCTGTGAGCCTTTCCCGTGTCTCTTCTTATATTCTGTATATTTGCTCGTCTCTATTTTCAAGTCTCTTCTTCTATTTGCTAATGTCCCACTGGCCAAATTCACAAGGCAAAATCCAGATTCAAGCAATAGACAGATATCCTCTGCCTCTTGGTGGAAGGAGCTGCAAATAATTTGTGGCCATTTTTTGTAATCTCCTGCAGTTAGGATTACAGATTTACTTTATTGAATAACCTATTTATTCTTACCACTGGGCCCTTGCAGCCCCTGATTTTTGGATGCTTCGTTTTGAATGGGACAAAATCAGTAAATTTGGACTGTCTTCCCTTTCTTCCTTCCTGTGTTCAGACATGGGAGTAAGAAATATACTGGTATTCAGAATTAGTAGAAATGTATTTATTCCCTATTTCCTCTGAGTGGCTCTATTGTACAAGACTTCTTGTACGAAAGAATAGAACTGCCCAATCAGACTCTCTGGTTGTGTTATCTCCATGGTATTAGAAGTTCCACATGATGTCAACATTTTGACATTAGCATCAGCAAGAAACTAATAGCTAGTTATAATTTTACTATTATTTTTCCTTCTCCTTGGTCCTCTATCAACTCCAGATGGCTTGAGTTTGAACTAATGGGAGAGACTCACTGAAAGGCCACGCATGTCCTGTTTGAAGTCAGTGTCTCATAATGTATTCTGCGCTGAATGTTCGCAACTTCCAAATCAGGCTTCACCATAGCTTTGAGCTTTATTCACATACACTTTTGTATGTTGGTTCTAGTATGTATCTTAAAGAGCATACCTGCTTCACAACATTCAAAAGATTGCCAGATGCTCTGCATATATGTCGAACTCTGGGGGAAATAATGTTATGCACGTGAGAAATGACTATTGCAACGGAGAGAAAAGTACCTACATATGCCTTTCTTCTCCTTAAAATAACTGCTCTTTTAAAAAGTGACAAAAATTAAGCCATGCATCCTATCAAGTGTGAAAGTAAAATTGGGATAAGTAAGATATATATATATATATATATATATATATATATATATATATATATATATATATATATATATATATATATATATATATATATATATATAAGAGAGAGAGAGAGAGAGAGAAAGAGAAAGAGAGAGAGAGAGAGAGAGAAGGAAAAAGCCAGCCTTAAAAAAAGGAGGGCCTGGGCTTCCCTGGTGGCGCAGTTGTTGAGAGTCCGCCTGCTGATGCAGGGGACACGGGTTCGTGCCCCGGTCCGGGAAGATCCCACATGCCGCGGAGCGGCTGGGCCCGTGAGCCATGGCCACTGAGCCTGCGCGTCTGGAGCCTGTGCTCCGCAACAGGAGAGGCCGCAATACTGAGAGGCCCGCGTACCGGAAAAAAAAAAAAAAAAAGGAGGACCTGACACAGAGTTGCGTGTGTTTCACCCTAGCTCCCCTAGCTTGCCTGAGCTCAGGGCGCGCAGGCTGACGTACAGATACTAAACCTCATCCTTGTTCCTTGCTCCCATAGTACCCACAGCTGTTTACAGGAATCCTTTCCCCCTGGAAAGGACTGCTGCTCTACGGACCTCCAGGTAAAGGGCTTTCTGTTTTGGCCTTGGTATGAAGCGTGTGTGCAGAGGACGAGTTGCCCCATCTGTCCTGTCAGGGCTGGGGCAGTGCTTGCTGAGTAACCACCTCCTGTTTTGCTTGTGTGACTGCCTTCTGTCTGCAGGCAGAGGAATGGAGCTCGAGGACCGCTCATATATTTTACCCACATGTGATTCTAGGTACAGGAAAGACTTTGCTGGCCAAAGCTGTGGCTACGGAATGCAAAACAACCTTCTTTAATATTTCTGCATCTACCATCGTAAGCAAATGGAGAGGGGATTCAGAAAAACTTGTTCGGGTAGGGATTCTTGATTTTGGTTTTTTAGAATAAGTTCTGGCAAAATACCGTGGTACAAAATGAGGTTATATCTTATTTGTTTTAAGTGATTTGTATGTTCAAATTTATCCTGGATCTTAATTACCAAAAACCTGGGAGGTAGATTGACTACTATATGTGGCTATCAGTCATGCCCCTATCATCAAACATGATCTCCCTTCCTTTGGGAATTTGACCAACAGCCCTTTTGCAATTCATGCGACTTGGGAATAGAAGCTGGAAAAAAATTGTCTCTGAAGTGGTCTATTATTTCTTCATTCAAGAAGCATGTGCAGTATATTTAGTTAACATTTATTGAGAGGCTACTATGTTATGCTAGTCCCTATACTAGATACTCTAAGGAAGAATCAAGAAACTTAAAACTTAATTATTCTTTCAGGTGCTCTGAGCAACTTTCCTTTGCAGAGCCCATAGCCTGTAGGGATTTTTTTCTTCCCTTAAGAGCTTGTTTCCATCTTTACAATATCTCATTCATAGTATATGATACATTTTATATTATAAAATTTTACTATATCTTCCAGTCACCTTATGAGAACACTTGTTTTTTGATTCATGCCTCAGTGTAAGGTAGGTCCTGCTTAGAAATCCTGTTAAACTATTGCGCTCTGTAGGATGGCTGATAAGTAATCAATACAAAGTGGATGTAAATATATATTTTCTGAAAAGAAATTACTCTAAAATATTATGCTTAAATTACATTACTTTGGATAGACTTATTTTCAAAATATTGTGGCTTATTAGGAAGTGATAATAAAATATTTTTAAAGGATTGATTTACCTAAAATAACCTATTACTTATTACTTTGTGATTGTTCTCAAGTTACTTCTCATGTGTAAGTTTTTATAAATTCTTATCACCCCTACCAGATTGTAATTCATGGAAATCTATGTTGACATCTTTTATTTCATTGTTCTTCATCTTGAGTCTAACTCAGTGCCAGACAGGGTTTAATTTTAGCTACTCCTAAATTTATGGGTTCCATGTGATTCTAGTTAGCTAGATTTCAATTAGCTTAAATCCAACAAACTAGAATTCTTATCAGCCTGAAGACTTTTCTCTTTAACATTCCATTTCTGCGTGATGAGGAACAACAAAACTTACAAGGTGCCCCCAGAATCAGTTTAGATTCATCTCCTGTTATGAAAAGTGGTGTTTTGAACTATGAGCACAAAACACTGCAAGGTGCTGGGAGGAAATTCCCTGGACAAGACTCACCCAGGCAAAGAAGAAATTCAGATGTTTAATGAATATTCTGGGTTTTGTTTTGTTTTGTTTTGTTTTTGCGGTATGCGGGCCTCTCACTGCTGTGGCCTCTCCCGCTGCGGAGCACAGGCTCTGGACACGCAGGCCCAGCGGCCATGGCTCACGGGCCTAGCCGCTCCGCGGAATGTGGGATCTTCCTGGACCGGGGCACGAGCCCGTGTCGCCTGCATCGGCAGGCGGACTCTCAACCACTGCGCCACCAGGGAAGCCCTAATGAATATTCCTAACAAAGATTTAAACTAAATGGACTTTCTTGTTTAATGTTGAATAGCCGGAAAAGTCATTTAACTAGAATGATCCATTCTGTGTGAGCATTTTATTTAACTCAAGTTTTCCTCTGCTTCAGTATTGTTTTGCTAGACTTCTAAGAGTTAGGAAATGATTCCGCCCTCAATTTTTTCCCCTTCCTTTACCATACATTTAAAAAGTAGCCTTTCAGGGACTTCCCTGGTGGCGCAGTGGTTAAGAATCCACCTGCCAATGCAGGGGACACAGGTTCAATCCCTGGCCCGGAAAGATCCCACATGCCACAGAGCCACTAAGCCCGTGCACCACAACTACTGAGCCTGTGCTCTGGAGCCCGCGAGCCACGACTACTGAGCCCGTGTGCCACAACTACTGAAGCCCGCGCACCTAGAGCCCATGCTCTGCAACAAGAGAAGCCACCGCAATTAGAAGCCCATGCATGGCAACGAAGAGGACCCCCTGGAAGAGTAGCCCCGACTCGCCGCAACTAGAGAAAGCCAGAAAGCCAGAAAGCCCAGGTGCAGTAATGAAGACCCAATGCAGCCAAAGAAAAAAAAGTAGTCTTTCTGAAAAAAATAGTAAAAAAGACCCCTGAGCCCTCTCCCTGGAGGAAACTACTACAATTGCTTTCCAGAACACTTATTTATATCTACATTAACATCAACAACTGTATCTCGATCTCCCTCCTTTTAAGATACAAGTAGGAACATAGCACACATACTCTTCTGTACCTTGTGGGTTTTTTCACACTTAACAATGTAACTTGGATATTGTTCCACACTATTATAGATAGACAGAACATGTTTTTAATATGTCTGCATGACACTTCATTGCATGGTTGTACCAAAACGTGTTTAACCAATCTTTTCTTAATACACATTTAGGTTGTTTCCAGTCTCTTGCTATTATGAAGAAAGCTACAGTGAAGAGTCTTTCTATACACGTGTCTTTGCATATAGTGTAGTGTAGGACAATTTCTTAGAAGTAGAGTTGCTGGGTCAGAAGGAAAGAAAACCACTGATTGCCAAATTCCCTGCCGACAGGGTTGCACCAGCTTACATTCCCATCAGTGGTGTGTGTGTTTGCTTCCTCACACCCTGGCCAACACCATGTAGTACCCAAATTTAAAAATCTTTGCCAGTCTGATAGTGAAAGTAATATTTAAGTGCTCAAACATGCATTTCTTTCATTCTGAATGAATTTGAGCATCTTTCTATAGGTTTAGAAGATATTCATATTTCTTATTTTCTATGAAATACATTTTTTGGATATTAAAAAATAATTCAAAAGGAAAACAGGACTTCCCTGGTGGCATAGTGGTTAAGAATCCGCCTGCCCAGTGCAGGGGACACGGGTTCTGAGCCCTGGTCCGGGAAGATCCCATATGCTGCAGAACAACTAAGCCCGTGAGCCACAACTACTGAGCCTGTGCTCTAGAGCTCATGAGCCACAACTGCTGAGCCTGCGTGCTGCAACTACTGAAGCCCGCGAGTCTAGAGCCCGGGCTCTGCAACAAGAGAAGTCACCGCAGGGAGAAGCCCTTGCACCACAACAAAGAGTAGCCCCCGCTCACCGCAACCAGAGAAAGCCCGCATGCAGCAACGAAGACCCAACACAGCCCAAAATAAAATAAATAAATAAAGTAATTAATTAATTTTAAACAAAAAGGAAACCAGATAACTCTGCTAATGCTAATCTGGAAGGATCTTATCTTCTGTCCTTTCAGAAATTACTCTTATTTTCTGAGCTCCTGGAAAGAGCCTCACCTGGAAAACCTTGGTCATGCTGTCAAGATTCTTACAGTGAAGCTTTCAGATAAAGAAAGCCCTTCAAGGCCTTCCCCTAAATCAGAGTCGCTTTCCTACCATTTGCTTCTCTTTCTATTCCAGTTGAAGAGTTATTTATAGGGAGCCCTTGGTTACGTTTCTCCCTCCCCTCCTAATGTTCATGTCTCCTAGGAGTGGATGCTATTGAGGAGCTGAGTGGTCTCGTTAGCAAACGCACACACCTGTTGTTGCTTACATCTTTCAACATTCCACCCTCACCCAGTTGTGTGATTTAACTTCCTCCAAGAACTTCTGAAAATTTTAGACTAATGCTTCCCAAGCACTTACCCAGGGTTCTATATATTCTCTGGCAGTGGAAGGGTAGTGGTGTGGTCCATGTGGAGACATAGGCTCCAGACGTGGTTCTCCTTCCAGCAGGATGTTTGGTCTTATCGAGGCTGTTGGTCTCTCTGCACTTTGGGGAGCTCCTTAAAAACGTGTAAAAGTGTTCTAATATGCCATTTTTCATTGGGTAGATTGCTGCTGTTGTAATCATCCTTAATACCAGGTATATTTGAGCTTTTCTTTTTGTGACAGGAAGACAAATTACCTGCTGCTAATGAGTTGGTCTCTGTTGTGTCTACAAAACATTTGTGATGAGTGTCCCGGCATTGACACTGTTCTCTTAAGCTCACTGGGCTGAGCCAGAAATAGGATTCTGTGAAAGGAAAACACTTGCGCATGAGCATGGAGGGACCACACACACAAGCAGCGGTGAAGGTGAGGAGTTTCCCATTCAGTGACAGGGAGGCCTGTAAGGGACGACCTGCTACTACTATGAAAACCACAATCTGGCCTTTTCTGAGCCCTTCCCCTCTTATTTATTCTGTGATGCTTTGCTAGTGCTAAGTGACACAGAGAATAAATCTCCTATGCCTATTAAAGAACACCTATTCTTTTCTAAATCTCTAATGCTTTCTCTGATCAACCAGGGAAGAATTGTATATGGTGCTCAAGAGATTAGTTTCAGGGTTTTTTTTAAAAAAGGTATAGTTTTTTATACTCTTTTCATCACCACCACATCTCCCTTTAGAGCTCTCGATTTTGTTTTTATGGCTGTTCTTTTGCTGGTTGCTTTCCTGTTCTTATTCAGTCTATAATATTTTATTATGGAATGAAACATTTTATTCAATTGGGAATTGCCTTCAAGTACCTGAGCCTACCAAACAGCAGTGTTGGGGACCCCGTGGAGTCATTTGGGGAGCAGAAAGGGCAAAATTCTTTGGTCTTGTTGCCCATGACTGGAACTCTATCCTTTCTCTGCAGTTCTTCCTTCTGAGAATAACCTTATTGTCTCTAAGTGGTAAGGGAAGAAAAATTATTAACTGATTTTACGTATTCCAAGGCTTTTGTGTCCACGTGGAACATGTTATTGGCAGGGGGTCTCAAGGGTTAACTAACAAATTAGCTAACAAACCAACTAACAAAGTTCAGGAACTGAGTTTTATCTTAAGCTCTCCCATTTATGATTAGTAACTTTTAAAAGTAAATTTATTTATTTTTATTTATTTAGTTTTGGCTGTGTTGGGTCTTCGTTGCTGCGCGTAGGCTTTCTCTAGCTGTGGCGAGCGGGGGCTACTCTTCATTGCAGTGCGTGGGCTTCTCATTGTGGTAGCTTCGCTTGTGGCGGAGCACGGGCTCTAGGCGCATGGGCTTCAGTAGTTGTGGCACGCGGGCTCAGTAGTTGTGGCTCGTGGGCTTAAGAGTGCAGGCTCAGTAGTTGTGGCGCACAGGCTTAGTTGCTCCACGGCATGTGGGATCTTCCCAGACCAGGGATTGAACCTGTGTCCCCCTGCGTTGGCAGGTGGATTCTTAAGCACTGCGCCACCAGGGAAATCCTATGATTAATAACCTTGAGCTAACCACTTATTCTCTCTGGCTGTAATTTTACCAAGTGGTAAATGGAAATAATAGGACCATGGGGTAGTGCTAGGGAGAAGTAACTGTAACGATTATAAAGTTATTGTGAAATAACAAAGTGAAGCATAAATGCTTAATATTACAGCTATCCTAAGCTTTTAATCTGTGGGAGCATCTGAGAACTTTAAGTATATGAATTAACAAGTGGTTGCTTTTCTCTTACCCAGGTGTTATTTGAACTTGCCCGCTATCACGCTCCCTCCACCATCTTCCTGGACGAGCTGGAGTCAGTGATGAGTCAGAGAGGCACGGCTCCTGGGTAACAGACAGGGTTTTTTTGGTCATCACTTCTCCCCTCTCGTTAGTGTGTTTGACGGTCGGAAGCCCATCGACATTTACCAGCAGAATGAGCCTATTAATAAGCCCACAGATTTTCTGCAGACACACGGAAAGGTCTTTAAATTAGATCATGTTAACTGAATAGCTGATTTAAGTAGTTTTTATAACCAGAGGAAATGTCATCCTCCCTTGCCCTTTCCCCACAGAGTGGATTTCAGGCCTGAAGATCACCCAGCCCCGATCCCAGGCTGCCATAACCATCCTGCTGGCTCGAAATAGCTGCCTGTGAACACCTCCCCTGGAGGCAGAGGGGCTGCCTGGGGGGAACGGGGCTGCCAAGGGCTAAGCCCTGAGAGGCAGCCCTGGACAAGGCATGTGAGGCCAGGGAAGCCGCCACTTCTCTGTGACACCAGACTGTGGCTCAGCCGGACCGATTTTAAATATGTCACATATATTATCTCTAAAGATTAAGTGTCCACTAATGTCCCCAGCAGGCAGAACACATCTCAGACTGTAATGAGGTTGTGTGTGTATGTGTGTGTGTGTGTGTGTGTGTGTGTGTGTGTGCGTGTTTTAAGAACACCTTTCTGTCTTCATCAGAGGTGTTTTTCTTTGAAACTTTTTACTAAACTTTGTATCCCTGGCTTGAAAAAACAGCTCTCAGGGAAAACTCAACACAGCTGCATTTATTGATGGCTTCTAATGGTCTATCATCAAGGCAGAACTAATATTAATAAAAAGTAAACAATTATCTTGTTGGAAGTATAACTAGAATATAATTTATGAAATTTTACTTATTAAAAACCATTTTCCCAGCAGAGAAAAACAACCATCAAGATGCATCCAAGATGCATGGGATTCATGTCGTTGATTGAAATGCAACTGTTTCTATGGCTTCATGGGTGCTAGCCAGCCCCAGGCTAGGTGATCTGCCTCTCCAAAGGGGGCCTGGCAGGAACAGGCAGCTGCACGGGGGCCTAGCTGGGAGCCCACCAGGCTGCCCTAGTGGTCACTTCCTCTGCAATGCCCTGTGCTCCTGGCCTGCCTTACTGCAGTGACACTCACCCTTACATGCACTCTGCCCATCTCCATCCCCAGGGCCCTCCACAGCTTTGATTGAGCTACCTTGGAAACTTCATCTACCAGCCTTGAGTGTGTCAGTTTCCTTGTCTGGAAGTTAAACACTAAAACGAGAGTCTTCAAAGGATAAGGGAATAAGGGCAGGTGGTCTGAAGACTTTGGGGGTCATGTTATGTTAAAAGAATAGTAATTATGTGTAAATGTTAGATAAATATATAACGATATTTGTGTTTCCTCTTAGATCGAAAGGGGCACATTTCCTAAAAAACCCATAAGCCTAATTTGGGCTGCCACCATATACAGGCAGAGATGAGAAACTGAATGTTGTGTTGTGCTAGAAAGGCACTTTTTTGTCCTTTTAACTTGATCTACATGAGAGCCTGCTGGAGCTGGTCAGGACTTTGAGCCAGTTTTGATTGTGCTCGTCCTATGGTGTAGTGATCTCTTTCTTGGCTGGAGGGTCTCAGCAGTGAGGGTGGTGGGAAAATCAGAGGATGAATTTGCACAGAAAACTGCCTCTATTCCGCTGTGCAAGGAAAGCCTAGTTTCCGTGTCATTATCTTGTCTCTTATTAGAAGAGAATGAAATACTGTGTTGTGGTTCATCTCTTCTTGGACAGTTTATGTCCATACATTATACTAAAAGAAATAGTGTGTGTAAAGTACTTTCATGCCTGCTATATAAATGAAAAGGATTATTCTCAATGAAGCCATTTTTTAAAAGGGTAAATGATACGGCAGGTAGACACAGTGGGGCTGCCTTTTTTAATCTACTAGTGCCACTGTCTCCCCTTCAGTTATTTTCTGGTTCATTGTCAACCTCTGTTTTTCTTTTCAATATCATGATTATGTTCATTTACTTCCTTTCTGTTACTGTTTGAAAGTAGTACCAATTGCTTCTTTTCTCCAACCCTGGGATGAGTAGCTGCTGAGAATGCGGCAGGGAAGGGGTTAGTTGTCAGAAGGGAACCCGGTCTGCCGTCACTGAGTCCTTGCTGTGAGTGTCACTCTGGTCGTGGAAGCAAAGACTCTGCCTCTTGGGAGCATCTCACCTTCTCGTCTTTCTCTAGGGGAGAGCACGAAGGAAGCCTGCGGATGAAGACTGAGTTACTGGTGCAGATGGATGGGCTGGCCCGCTCCGAGGATCTCGTGTTTGTCTTAGCAGCCTCCAACCTGCCATGGTAAGAGATCTAGAGAGTACATTCTGAAGGCATTTTCATGAGCCACTGAGTACAGATGAAGATATTATACTGAGCACTTCAGGAAAAGTCCTCTTGTTTGGTTCCAGCCCTGGAAGTTTAAGCTGAAGGCTTTCCTGGTCAAGTCCTCAATCCTTGCTACTTGTACCGTGAAAGAATCTGCCTGAACAGAAGGAACATAGGCCAGGGCTACCACTGACAATATTTAAAATGGACATGCTGAGTTTAAAGCCAAATTATTAACTGTGTTTAAGCAGGGGTTTGGCAGAGAACTGTAAAATACTAAAATCTGCAGGACTCAAAGAATATTCCAGAAATAACATGTTTGGATTTTAACATGTTAAAATTAAACTTTAAGTTGGGAGGAAAATCTTTACCTTAATGTTGCGCAGTAAATAGGAAGCTAAATAATATCTAATTGAAAATATAATCTACTCTCAGAGTCTGTTATTCAGACTGTATCCCAGAGTGGTTTAAGACCAATTCCAGAAGCAGAATTGGGAAATAAGAGATGTTGACTAGAGAAAAATAATATCTACTTGGAGAGAATATTTTAAAAAATAATTATAATCCCTTTATAGTTACAAGAATATTTTCACATACCTTGTTTCTTTTGAGCTGCAGATAAGACAGGAGCCAGATAAGGAAATGCTGCTCTTGCCATTTGCAGAGTGGGTACCAAGGTCAAGGGAGGTCAGTCCACCCAAAGTCAACATCCTATTTGCAGCAGAGCTGGGACTCGTGACACTCTTCCCCTTCCCCCTACCTCGCCCATTTCTGTTTCTACATTCCAAGGTGAAAAGAGACACCCTTCTGCCTGTGCACGCTGATCATCTAGGCTCCCAGAGAAGTCGTCACTGGCAAGAGGTGATGATGTTCATGTGTAATCTGTTATTTTAACTATATTCATAATTTCAACCCAGCTTCAACTCTTCGCAAATTTATAAGACTTTTCTAATGTGCTAAGGTGATCAGCATTTTACATTGTGAAGAGAGGTGTTTACACACAATGTTAAAGTTGAATCCACACAGAGAACCATCATTTAAATGTGGCGGTGAAATCCTTTAGAGAAAGAATCTCCATTCCTTCACCTGTTTGAAAGAGGGTTGATCATAACCTCTTTACCTATGACCCAGGGGGACCGTGAGAGTCAGCTAAGGAGGGTGGGGGAAAACTGGGGGAAAGCTGTGCCCCGCAGGGAGGAATAGAGAGCCCTTACCTCCCAGCGAAACCTAGGGCTTAGCTGAGGAGGTTATAGTGCTGCCGCAGTTTCCCTGAGGTGATCAGTTGTTGGGAAACCTCACATAAAATGGTTCAGAGAGGAAAAACAAAGAGCTAGTAAGCAATCAAAAATAAAGAAGCCTAGAAGGGTTTTTCTGAAAGAATTGCCTCTCGTCATGTCAAATGGCAAATACATATGTGCTTTTGAGCTTGGATTCCTTGACATCACAGATTGCATCCTTTCAGCATATCTGGGAACCGGTAAGTCCTACCCATTCTTGAACATCGCTGGGTTGAAAAAAAAACTTTTTATGATGAAAAATTCTAGACAAACACTAAAGAGAAAAGAGCACAATGAACCCACCATTTTCTAGTTTCCATAAGTAGCATCTTGCCCAATTGATTTAATCTATTGCTGCCTCCTCTCTTGTTTTGCCGCAACATTTTAAACTGTATCCTAGATTCTTATGTTATTTCTCACATATATATACTTCAGCATACATCTTTAAAAAAAATAAGGACGTTTTCTTACATTATCACAGTGTCATTATCAACCCCAACAAAATTAACAGTAATTGCTTAGTATCCTCTAATACCCAGTTTATATTCGGATTTCCCATATTGTTCCAAAAACGTCTTTTTACAGTTGGCTTACTGAACTGGTAACCAAACAAGATTTGCATTTTGTAATTAGTTGTTCTCTTAAGTATCTTTTAATCTAGAACAGACTCCCTCTTTTTTTCCCCCACTTGCTATTGACTTGATTGCTAGGGAGGTTGTCCTGCAGAGTCTAAACTTTCTGGATGTGGCTCATTGTATGCTCATGGTAATACTTAGCTAGTTCTTCTTACCCTTATAATTACTCTAGACTAAAAGTTAGATTGATTAGATTCGATTCAGGATTAATATAATTTTTTGGCGACATACTTCATACATGATGCTGAGTACATCACATTGCATCACATGCAGAAGCATGTAGTGCCCTGTTGTCCCGCCTGTGGTGGTACCAGGATTGATCATTGGGTTCAGGTGTGTCAGCCAGGTTCCTCTGCTCTGTAGTTCCCGTCAATGGTTGTAGCATCCATTGATGATCTTTGCCTGAATCACTTATTTCACTAGAGGTGTGAGTCTATCATTCCTTCTGATTGATAGCTGGAATTATTCTCTACCGTAGAACTTTGGTCCATCCAATAGGGTTATTTGGTTACCCTGAAATGTAGTTCATACTTGAAAATCAGAATTCTTTCTCTTTGATTTTTAGAGTCATGAGTTGTGCCCTAGCAACCTCCAGTGGTAACCAATGAGTCAGTCTCCCTCCCTCCCTCCCTCCCTCTCTCTTTCTCTCTTTCTCTCCCTCTCTCTCTCTCTCTCTCTCTCTCTCTCACTATGATCTCATGACTTGTTTGGTATAACATCATTAGTTTTTTTTTACAGCTTTATTGAGATATCGCTCACATACCATACAATTCACCATTTAATGTGTACAATTCATGGTTTTAGCTATATTTATATTTATATGATTATACAATCGTCACTACAATCAATTTTAGAATATTTTTCTTTACCTTGAAAAGACACCCTGTACCCATTAGCAGTCATCCCCATCTCCCACCCCCAGCACTAAGCAACCACTAATCTATTTTCTGTTTCTATAGATTTGCCTGTTTTTATACCTCTGAGTGCAATTATTATGGTAACTCTATGTTTAATTGAGGAGCGACCAATCTGTTTTCCAAAGTGGCTGCACCATTTTACATTCTTACTAGCCATGGATGAAAGTTCCAATTTCGTCACATCCTCATCAACACTTGATATTCTCTGTCGTTTTGATTATAGTCATCCTAGTGGATGAGCAGTGGTATCTCCTCTCTTTGATTTGCATTTCCATGATGACTAGTGATATTGAGCATCTTTTCGTGTACCTATTGGCCAGTTGCATATCTTCTTTGGTGAAATGTCTTTTCAAATCCTTTGTCCGTTTTTAAATTATTGAGTTATAAGATTTGTTTCGTCCTCTATCAGATTTGTAGATATTTTCTTCTGTGGCCACTAGTCTGTCTTCCCTCCCTCCCTCCCTCCCTCCCTCTCTGAATTTTTTGTTCCTCTTTCTCCATGCCTTTGCTAAACTTCCCATGTCTGTCCCATTTCCCAAGCTCCGAGCCTTTCAGAAGACCCTGTAACTGGTTTTTCTAGAGCAACGCTGTCTAATAGAAATATAATGTGAGGCACACATACTTAAAAAATTTCTAGTAGCCACATTAAAAATTATCAAAAGAAACAGATAATATGCAATTTTGATAACATATTTTATTTAACCCAGTATATGTAAAATACTATCATTTCCATATATAATCAATATAAACATTATTGTGATATTTACATTCCCTTTTTCATACTAAATCTTTGAAATCCAGTGTACACTTTATACTTAGGGCATGCTTCAGTTTGGACTAGGCTTGCTTCACGTGCCCAGTAGCCACGTGTGGTCGGCAGCTACTGTACTGGACAGGCAGATCCAGAGCCTGACTGTCAGCCCCCATGCTGCTGTGGCAGAGATTGATAACTGCCTCCCAATATTTTTTTTTTTTTTTTTTTTTTTTGCGGTACGCGGGCATCTCACCCCTGTGGCCTCTCCCGTTGCGGAGCACAGGCTCCGGACACGCAGGCTCAGCGGCCACGGTTCACGGGCCCAGCCGCTCCGCGGCATATGGGATCCTCCCGGACCGGGGCACGAACCCGTGTCCCCTGCATCGGCAGGCGGACTCAACCACTGCGCCACCAGGGAAGCCCCTGCCTCCCAATATTTACTTCATCCTTCTACTTTCATAACAGAACCCCAACTTTTGGATTCTATTTCTTAGCTTCCCCTTCTGTTAGGTGTGGCAGGGCCAAGCTCCTTTGTCATTTGCACAAGGTGACCCAGGCTCAATTTGAATATTCTGCTCCAGACCTGGAATCAGCCATTGATTCACAGAGCCCTGGTTCCCTTTAATGGAAAATACTATTTAGAGATCACAGTCTCACAGTTATGGGTGTTCCTTGCTACTGGATTATCATTGCTTCCTGGCCTTTTGATTGGGCAGAGCTAGGAAATACATACCTAGTTTTAAAAAGAGGCAAATGATGAGTTCATACTAATATTTACCACTCAAATTTAAGATTACAAGGTTTTTAAAGTATTTGATTTTATATTTGTGTCTTTTCTCTAATTGTGAACATTTTAGTTCTTAACAACATTAATATAATTGTTACTCACTTTATCCTCATATGTAGATATATTTTATATTTGTGACTATGACAGAATTTTCAGTAATAATACCAAACCTATCATAACAGTAACATTTTGATGAAGAAAATGGTACAGACCTGGCATAACTAAGATGGAAGAGCTAATTCTGGATTTTTCATCTTCAGCACTCTTGACATTTGGGGCCAGAGAATTCTTTGCTGTGGGGCCTCCTGTGCGCTGTACCATGCTGAGCAGCATCCCTGGTCTCTCCCCGCTAGATGCTGGTAGCATCACCCCCCGTTGTGACCACCAAATAGGTCTCCAGACATTGCCAGATGTTCCCCAGGGAGGGGGGCAAAATTACCCCCGGCTGAGGCTCACTGGACTAATGGAAGGAATGACAGACATTATTTAGAAAGACATTATTTAGAGACAGACTGTCACATCCTCCACAAATAAACTGTCAAGTTTTTTTTAAGAACTCCATAAAATAACTTGGTTTACTTACACAAAAAGCGGTATATTATAGAAATTGTTCTGTATTTTTATTTTTTCCATAACAAAATGTTCTGGAGATCTTTCCAAATAAGTACAGAAAGTTCTCCCTCCTTCCCTTTGTAGCTGCGTGTATTCCATCTTGTTCGTATGATAATCTACCCCCGTCACCTACTGATGGGCATTGGGGCTGTTGCTACTCTTTTGCTCTTATAAGTAATGTTGCAATGAGTAATGGTGTGCATATATCACTTTGCGTGTTTGCCAGTGTATCTTTGGGGAAGGTTCCTGGAAGTAGAATTGCTGGGTCAAGGGGTTAATGTGCATGAAATTATAGTAGAGAATGCCAAATTTCCCTCCATAGAGGTTTTACATTTTGTATTCCCACCAGGGTCCTGCTTTCATTACTTAACATTATAGTAAGAACATTTCCAACGTCATTAAATAATCCTTGAAAATTGGATTTTGTAATGGCTGCCCAAAATTCCCACATGTGAATATACCACAATTTAGTTAATCATTCCTTTCCTGTTGAACATAAATGATGCTCCCAACTTTCTCTATTATAAATAACACTGAAATGAACTTCCTTGAATAAAAATCTTTGACCAAAATCTAGTTATTTCTTAAGTACAGATTTCTGGAAGTAGGATTGCTGTATGAAAGGGCATAGTTTTTATTTTTAAGTATTTTGCTACATACTGTCCAAGTCCTTAAATTAGGAAATGATATATTTTTATCAAGAGTATTGGGACCAAAAAAAAAGAGTATTGAGACAGACCTTTATTTTGGCTTCAGGGTCTTAGATGAGGGAATAAACTTATCTGATTCAAGCAATCTATGCTTGTTGGGGAAATAACTAAATTATACCAAACTATGTAAAAATCTAGTCGTAAAATCCCCAAAGAAATTCTTTATGGTTGGTTAGTGGTATTTCTTATCTACAGCATCTTCCAAGGCATTAGGCTATCACCTACTGCTTGTTAACTTATCACTCTCCCTAGACAAATCCATTCTGTCTCAAAGGGCTAGTCATTTTCTCCCTTCTCAGCAGTGAGGTGGCGTGCAGCATCTTGGTTTACTCAGTGCTTCTCCTCCGAGGACCTCCTTCCTTGATCTATAGCATCACAGAAAGGACAAGAAGGAAGCAAGGAATAACAGCTCATCTGTGTCATTTTTTTTTTTAGTTGTTTTTTTTGTTTGTTTGTTTGTTTTTTGCAGTACGCGGGCCTCTCACTGTTGTGGCCTCTCCCGTAGCGGAGCACAGGCTCCGGACGCGCAGGCTCAGCGGCTATGGCTCACGGGCCCAGCCGCTCCGTGGCATGTGGGATCTTCCCAGACCACGGCACGAACCCATGTCCCCTGCATCGGCAGATGGACTCTCAACCACTGCGCCACCAGGGAAGCCCTCATCTGTGTCATTTGATGTGTAAATTTGCAATGAGGAGAATAACATATGTTGCATATTTAATATACCACTTAAAGTAATAGCCATGAAAGAAATGTTTAACAAGCACAGTTAGTATTGTTGAGTATTCACAAACTCAGGCCTAGGAGTACAGAGGGAAACAAAATACTGAACAGGGCTATTAAGGCAAATGCCATCTTTAGATGTCTACTAAACTTGATGATAGTTTGTACAAAGAAGGTTTAAAAATTGTATGTGTGAAGCGTGTTGAAACTCATCTTTTCCTTGTTATTTGCAAAAGGGCTAGACATTTCACTGTCCCTTTTAAAAATCATCCACCTAGTATGACCACACTCTGGATTTAAAAAAAAAAAAATCTTAATATGTAAAGAAAGCATAAGATCCTAGAGATTCTGGCACTGGGAATGTGGAAGAATGTACCCATGTAAACTGACTTCTTCCCATATGGGCTCTGTCCTGTCTGGCGTGAGATTCCTATAGACGTGTATACATGTGATTGAAGGGGTCAGCAGACATAACCCTGGGTTTTTCCGCAGTAGCTCCATGTGTCTCCTGGGCTCTAGGGAGAAGCTGTGCTCTCTGAGGTCCTACCTTTTGGCCTCGTGCCTTGACTATCATTACCCTCTAGATCAACATTTCTCCAAGAATGGTTCCCCACAGGTCATTATCCAAAAAATGGGATCTAGTGGGATCTAATTTAACTCAGAGATACTGAGTTACAGTTCAACTGATTTCCACCCTGGCAGGAGTTCTCAGTGCCTTTAAGATGCTATTGTGTGTTGTGACTCTCCAAGAAAAGCTATGAGAAAGCAGTACATTCCATATTTATTTGACCCCAGAATCCCTTCCTTAAGGAGCATCTCATAAGACCAATGTTCTATTTGAAAACCTTTCGGGAAACGGTGGTTTGCATTAACTCACTCTGATCTGATAATTGCATCGCTCATTGCAATAGCATTCAATCATGCTTTCAGGCTTTTAAAATCTTTTATCATTTTAAAAAAGGGACAGCAGGCCCCAAATGAAGTCACTTGTTCTAAGCCCACATCATCAAACTGAGAGTCAATACTTAACCTAATAGCAGTTTCAGCCTCTCCCAGGAATGTAATCTTAACCAGTCAGTCTGGAATTACCTCGTCAGTACTAGTGAGGTAGTCCACTGGGTAGACTCTGCTGTTCCCCAAAAGAAGGTGACCTTACCCAAAACAATCCACTCTTTGCTCATAACCTTCTTGTTGCGTCTCCTTCTGCCTATAAAACATTTTGCATTTTGTACATGTCTTCAGAGCTCCTTTCTGTTTGCTAGATGGGATGCTCCTGGATTCCTGAATCATTGAACAAAGCCAATTAGATCTTTAAATTTACTCATTTGAATTTTGTTTTTTAGCAATAGTATGTCCATGCCTACCAGTGGTCAAATTGCTTTGCTTGAAATTGCTTCTCTCCATACAAAGCTTCACTAACCTGTACAATGATATGAAGTTCATGATCCTCCATATGTGGTTGATGGGTGATTCTGACACAACCAGGAAAAAAGTGTGTGGTGCAGGATTTGGTAGGTGCAGCGGGGCAGGCCCAGGACTGACTGGGCAGGAGGTTACTAGGAGTAACCTTGCCCTTGCCCCATTCACACCTTCTCAGTTCTTTGGTTTCATCAGACATAAATTGATTGCGGCCTGGCCTGCTGTGGCATTACTTTATCTTAACAGGGTGCAGGTTGACATGTGAGCTGTAATTCTAAAACCAAATTTTAAGACGTATAAAATTAACACGACCGTTTTATAGAAAATTTGAGAATTAGGGAAAAACTACTCATAATTTCACCACTGTGACATAAGTATTATCATCTTTGTATATACCCTAATGGTGAAAATGGTTTGGTTATGTGCTATCATTTGTTGCCTTTGTATCCTTCTGTGGTAATTTTTTTCCCCAAGAGGGAAATCATTTTCACCATTTTGGCTATTTAGAAGAATAATACATGTTCATTATAAAAGTCATATTTTATATGCTTTGGGGTTGCTTGAAAGTGCACAGTCCCCTATAACTGTACCCGCAGACACCACCCCACGCCCCACACACAGAAACAAGAATGTGAACGTTCATGGATACATATTATTTTGTTCTGTGGCCTGTTTTTTTCTTTCACTTAATACATTGTGGACAACTTTGAAAATCTACCTAATTCCATATAGAATCCCACGTATGGGTGGGCCTTAATTTATTTGACTTTTCTTTTTCTTGAGGGTTTTAATATGGCACCAGTGCATTGGACCAAGCTCCTTCCACCATGACTCCCAGCACAGACACTCTGTGGGGGGCAGTTTTCCCTCTGACGTTTAGCTGGGGTAGGGCAGGTATTATCAAAAAGGCTTTGTGTCCTGGTGGACCTGCTCTTCCCAGCCTTTTGTTAGAGAGAATGAGCTTTTCTTGAGGCTTCTGTCTGTGCCTGTTAGCAGTTTGTCAGCGGGCTTCTCCAGCGCCCCGTGTGGGAGGTCTGAGGGAGGCAAAACAGAAACCTGAGAACACTGCCCTGTCGTTCGTTCCTCATGTCCCCCGCTCCCTAGCCCCTCATCCTCCTTCTTTCCAGTGTCTTCCTAGGTTTAGAAGCTGTATTACATGCAATGAATTTTAGTAGTAGTGGGTGGACTAGAGAAGGATGGGCTACTCCATCTTGGCCAGAAGCGAGTCTCTCTCATAGTTTTGATTCCCTCTTCTATCATTTTATACATCTTAAACACAATTATTTTATCGTCTGTATCAGTGGAGTTTAATTCTGTTCTTAGTTTCTTCTGCAGACTCTCATTCTTGGTGGTTCGTTATATGTTTCAGAATTTGGGATGGTGGGCTTACATTTAGTGAGGGGAACTCTATCTGTGAGAGTCTTACACATGTCCTTTCACAGAAAATTTATGTCTGACAGGCTTTGGACAACTGTAAGCTAATTTCTTAGCATAGGGTTTCTTCATCCATGCCAGTGAGGGTAGGTTGGATTCTGAATTATCAGTGAAGACTTTTTCCCACCCCAAAGTATAAGACAGATTCCCTTGGTTCTTTCCATTGCTAGTGGGGATATTTTTCTAACCCATCCTTTCATAGAGGATGTGCCATCTGGTTTTTTGTTTTACGTGATGGGCCTTGTTTCTACCTACTATCTTGAATGGGCCCAAGGGCTTCTATGCTATGCCACAGGTAGACTTTAAAATCCAAACTTTTTTTTGTAACTAAGAGGCAAACACTCAGCCACAGCTTCAATTTCAGCTGCCCAGTCTTGATTTTTGGCTTCCTCTTCATTTTTAGGGCTTGAGAATTTTGCTGCTTCCTGTGGACTCATTTGTTGTGTATACCAAAAGTGATTCCTATAATTCACTGAGCTTTTAAAGTGGCTTTATAACAAGAGATTTCTGAATATCTAGTTCATCATTTTGCTGGAAAAAGAAGATTCCCATTTCTTCTCTCAATTATTGGTCAGACATTTTCTGGCAAGAGTAATAGGAATATATCTCCTTGTTGGTATTCTAGTAACTCGAAGTAATTGTCATTCTTTATTATAAATATGTGATGCTCTTACCCTAACATCAGTAGGACATAGACTGAACTGATGGCTCTCCTGTTGGATCCCCTTGTCTCTTGCTTGTGAGCTCACTCTTCAGAATGAGAAGTGCAGTCTCTGGAGATGAGAGGCCCCCTATGGAGACTACATCTCTCACCTCATCTTCAAAAGCACTGCCCAGCCAAGTGAGCTGAATCATCATTTCCGTGTTTTTTTTTTTTTTTTTTTTACTAAAGATGAAAATAGGATGCTTTATTCCCAAGTTGATGCTTGTTTTCTCTGTTAATTCGAACTAATGATGCTTATAAAATGCTAATTTTCAACAAAGCAGATTTACCTTTGTAAATAAAGACTGGGCTTTAAGGAAGCAGATCACTTACATGAAGCCAGTAGCCCTGAACTGAAAGTTTATTCATTCACTCAAGTAGTATCTATTGAGTACCTACTGTGAGTATTCTGCATGATGGAAGGAGGGGGAACCCAAGATATATGGTCCATGATCCTTGGCCTCTAGAGGCTGGCTATCTGATGGGACAATGGATGAGATATAAACGCAAGTAACTAAGAAGTGAGGATACAGCCAGCCATGTGGCTGGTACAGACAATAAGTAGAATAAAATTATATCGGGAAGAGGCCATTTCTGATTAAAGATATTTAAAAGAAAAGGGGGTAGAGAGCACTTGCACTGGACCTGTGAAAAGGACCTGGCTCTTGGTAGACCAACTGGAAGTTACTAGTAAAGAAAATGACCTGAGTACATGCTCAACTAGGATGGCAAAATGTAGATTTAGATAACGGCCGACAGAGCACTTTGGCCCAGGTGGGAAGTGTAGGTAGGAGTCAACTTACACAGAGCTCAGTGCAGGAGACAAAGTAAACTTCAGCGCTTTATTCATTGACTCCCTGTCATCTACCAAAGAATACAATTCCTGAATCTGCTTTTCAAGGATTGCCACGATCTCTGACTTCACGTTGGTTAGGGACATACTGCAAAGACTTTGCCTACAAAACTGAAGGTTGCTTTTCTCTTGTCACACTGAGATGGTTTGAACTTAATGTTTTCACTATGGAATGAACAAACTAGAATTATGTTTGATTTCCAAATTCTGTAAAATTTGGAATGATCATTATCCCAGGAACAACATGGTTTAACAGGGGAGACAGGCCAGGGGCTGAGGAAGGGCCCCGAAGATTTGGCGCGGGAGCCCAGGTGCTCAAGTGCAAGGCCTCGTGGCCCATGCAAGCTGTCTAGGTGACCAGTGGGCGCTGCCACCTTGTATATAGCAGCGGGCACCGGTCCAGTGGCCAGGCTGTGAGGTCTGTGAGCCCTCACTGTGTCACAGTCACTCTTGCTGGTTGCTTTTGACCTTCGAGGTGATGGAAGTACCAAATGACCAAGATGAAGGAGATGTGAGAACAGAATAACTTGGGTGTGAAAATCAAAATGTAGCAGCTAAAGGGAGTGTTTTCTGGTTGCCGCAGTTTAAATTTTTTCACGTAAATATATTGGCATAAAGAATGATTCCTGGGTACATTCCATTTGTCCTTTGTTTCCTCCCTTGTATGATTATAATTATTGATGTCATTAAAAGTGCATTAATCAGGCCTGGCTGTCAGAGAGTTGCACTTATTTTGTGCCCACAAGCAGTTTTGAGGTAAATCTCTTGCCTTAGGGCATTAGCTGATCAATACAATCATCTATAGTGAGGGATTGTTTTCCCACCTCCCTCTGCCTGCCTGCATTTTCCTAGGGCATTCGGGGATCTGGTCTTCCTTTCAATAAGCAGTCCCCCTGGCTGGGATGAAGAGACCAGAGGTGCTCCCACCAAAGAGTCCTCCTTCTGCAGCCCCTGCCCTTTCAGGAGGGGCAGCTGGTCCAAGGAAAGGCCTTGGGGGAAATACGGCAACTGCTCATCAACCCAGCACTGCCATTTCCCCAGCTTATTCTCTCTTCCTTCCTGGTTTTAGCTTCAGGTTCCCAAGTCTTATTTCATTTTTAAAGTTTACAGGACCAACATTCCTGCAGTCCAAGGCCCAAACCTCCCAGTTATTGCCTATTATTTACATTGAAGTAAGGAGTTTGTCATATTCCTTTCTGTGTATCGGAGACTCAGCAGTGACAATACACTTGGCGGGTGGGCAATGTTGCTGGACCGAATTCCTAAATGTGAGTCTAATGGTGTCTCTTCTCTATATCTCCCTGACCCCCTCCTTTCGTCCCCCCTCACTCACCTCCTCCTGCCACTAATCGAGGCCCATCTCTCTGCTGACTGTCTAAAACAGCTTTGGATTTACTCAGACATACCAGGTGTTCAGTCAAGTTTATCTTCTTGGAGGCACATCTTCCAGAGCCTTCTCTCCTTCTCCAAAATGAGCGGATTGTCCTCTGCACCCTAGGCACCCCCTGCGTCATCCTGGAGGTTTCCTTCTCTCTCTGTGTCAGACCCTCCGTTTCTTGGAGCCCATGTGGCCCTTTGGTTTGGTTTCTCTCTCCCTTTGGTCCTCTAGTACTTTCCCGATAAAGGGTACATGGGAGGTAATATTTTTTAGGCTCTGCATATTGAGAATGTCTTTATTCTATCCTCCCACTTAATTGATGGTTTGATCAAGATACAGATTTCTACACTGGAAATTATTTTTCCTGGACTTCCCTGGTGGCACAGTGCTTAAGAATGCACATGCCAATGCAGGGGACATGGGTTCAATCCCTGGTCCAGGAAGATCCCACGTGCCACGGAGCAACTAAGCCCGTGCGCCACAACTACTGAGCCTGTGCTCTAGAGCCCACGAGCCACAACTACTGAGCCCGCGTGCCACAACTGCTGAAGCCCGCGTGCTCAGAGCCCGTGCTTTGCAACAAGAGAAACCACTGCAATAAGAAGCCTGCACACTGCAACGAAGAGTAGCCCCTGCTTGCCGCAACTAGAGAAAGCCCGCGCGCAGCAACAGAGACCCAACGCAGCCAAAAATAACTAGTTATAAATAATTATTTTTCCTCAGAATTTTGAAGGCATTGCTCTATTTTCTTTTAATATCTCACATTGATGATGAGAAATCTTATTCTCCATTCATTGGATGCAACCTGCTGGAAGCTTTTATGATCCTTTGTTCGTTCTCAGGGTTCTGAGATTTCACCGTGATGTGACTTGGGGTCTCCCTGCTGTTACTGTGCTAGTATCAGGCCAGTTACTGAGGCACAGTCTCCAGAGTCTCACTGTTCGGGTTCAAGTTCAGGGCCGCCATTCACTAGCCTTGACCTCAGGCAAGCTACTCGACCTCTATGCCTCAGTTTCCTCATCTTAAACAAAGATATTACCTACCTCATAGGTAGGTTCTGAGAATTAATATCTGAAAAATGCTTGAAACGGTACGTGCCACCTGGTGAGTGCTATTTAAGCACGAGCTTTTATTAATATTTCAGATGTAAAAAATAATTTCCTAGAGCTCTGCAAAGTTCCCTCAACCCTGTGTCTGGAATATAAATGTTGGCCCTGAGAGGGGGCGTGGTTGTGCAGGTGGCTGTCTCTGATGAGATGAATTTCAACAGGGTGAAGCTGATAAAGAACAAAGCAAATGCAAAAAAGAAATAGGTACTTTTTATTGCCGGGAAAGCAGCCCTGGAGTGGGTTCTCAGCTCAGGACGGGAGGAATAATAGGTAAAGGAAAGACACAATCTTTTAAGAAACCTGGTCGCTCCAGTTTAGGGTTCAGATATGCTCCCTGGAAGGGTATTTTCATGTTTTCAATTTAAAGGAAATATCATGACATAGATTCAGAATAAGAAAAAAGGGAGGGTGCTTTGGAAATTCTCGGTATCTTTATGAGTGAGAAAATCTGGTGATGATGCTTTTCACTGTTACTCTTTATTATCGGCTAAGCCAGACCAGCACACGGGCATTTCCTAATTTCTGTGCTAGAAAATCAAAGAGATATTTCCCTCCTGTCTAAGAGCTTGAAATTTTAACATAAAAAGGGTTCACAAACTCACACTCAAAAATGATCTGTTTTTAATAGGAATGGTAACTCAAGGTAACCAAAGAGCCCCAGTTAATGAGGGAAAGCTCTACTTTACATAGTAATTCTACATAATCATTTGGAATGGAAAAAAGTTTTAAATCACCATTTTGCACCACTCTCATGAAACAGTTGATTCAAAGATCATCAACAGATGCTAAAACCACTAGTTGAAAGGGATGGGGAAAGGGGTATTCCCATGGTGCCAAGGTACTGTATGTAGAATATTTACCCGTTACAAAGAGAAGCTTGAGAGATCGTCCAGTGAAGAGAGCTGTGGTCACCAGATGATCTCAGTAATTAAACATCACATCACTAGCAGTGAGGCACACCAACATTGGATTCCAATGTAATGAACGCGAAAACATATTATCTATGAAATATACTTGCCAAAAATATTTATCCTGATTCCGATTAAGCTTTGAGGTCTAACTTCCATCTTGGAGGACAGGAGATACAGGAACCAGTTACCTGATACCATGAGGAAAACATCAGACGAATCCAGAATGTGGGACATCGTACAACTAGCCTTACCTATTCAAAAAGGGGCCAAGGCAAGGAGACTGCTTTGGATTATGAGATTTAAGAGACATAATCATATGTAGTGCATAATCCTTGATTGAATGTTGGTTGGGAAAACTGTAAAAGATATTTTGGGGCTGATTGGAGAGATTTTACTATGGAATGGGCATTAGACATATTATTCAATCTGTGTGAATTCTGTTAGTGTCATAATGGTATTATGCTTATATAAGGAAATGTCCCTTTTTTGGGAAATGCATACTGAAGCATTGGGGGGTGGGGTTTCATGATGTAATTTACATTGAAATAATTTAACAAGAATAGATAAATACGCATGAAGCAGATATGGCAAAATGTTAACTGTTGTTGAATCAAGATGGTAGGTATGTGGATATTTGTTGTTTTATTCTACTTTTCTATTTGCTTGAAATTTTTATATTAAGAAATATAAGGAAATGGCTTGCAGATGCAAAGTGCATAAACCTGGCCGACAGTGTTTTGGGAGGCCAGGAATGAGTGTTTCAAAGGGCCACATTTGCACTGGGCGCCAGGAGGGAGCATTCACACGTTACTTCACCAGAGCAATGGAGTGAGATAGTCATTCACTCCAGAGAATACGAGAGTTTTTGAAGAATTAGCGCACTTCCCAGAGTGCCCAAGTTATGTCAGGAACAAGGTACTCGTTGGCAGGGTCAGGTTGAATAATTGATGTTACAACTGCAGTGGGAATGCTCACGTTTGGTTGCTGTTAGCTGGATTTATTCCCCCTCAAATTAAGTCACCTAAAACTACCTCCTTCACATGAGGTATCTGGGGGATGTATATTTCCTTTCTCTTTTTCTTCCTTCCTTCCTCCCTCCCTCCCTATCTCTCCTTTCTTTTTTTCTTCTTTTTAACCATTTGTTTCTCCCAAACAACATGAAGTAATGGTCCTACCCACTCAGACATAGATGTAGAGTAACAGTTAAGATGCAGGATTGGTTCCTGCTAAATTTGTTCTTCAAATATAGTTGTTGCTTAAGAAGTGAGTTACTGCCCCAACCAGTTCCTGTGTTTTGGACGTGACTCAGGGAGCTAGACTGTGCCATGTTGCGGCGCCTGGAGAAGAGGATTCTGGTGGACCTCCCAAGCCAGGAGGCCAGGCAGGCCATGATCCACCACTGGCTGCCGCCCGTGAGCAGGAGCTGTGCCCTGGAGCTGCGCGCGGAGCTGGAGTACAGCCTGCTGAGCAGGGTGAGCTGCCTGGGGAGGCGCCTAGGCCCAGGGCCCGCCCCGTGACCGTCTTCTCAGCTGTTCAGAACCTCGAGTCACTTAGAAAAGATCCAAGCTGCCCCAACAAGCGCAACGGGCCTCTCCTTCATGAAAGACCAAGCTCTTTGTCCCTCGGGAACATTCAAGCAGAGATGTGATAAAGTGGAATAGGGTTTAGACTCAGAGGACCTATGGTCAGATTCTGGCCCTGCCACTTATTAACTGTGTGCCATCAAGGAAGTCACTTGCTCTCTGAGCCTCAGCTTCTTCATCTGTAAAATGGGTAACAGGCCATAGAGGATTGCTGTGATGATTAAATGCAAGTCTTTCACAAAAGGAAAAGCATGTTACCCCCATGCCCACTGCTGTCATTGCCTCCTTGAGAGGACACTTGAATGTGATGTTCTCTGAGGTTCCTTAAAGGCAGGTTATAATCCTATTGACAAAAACAGAAGTGTCTACCAAATTTTGCCATCCTTGAATTTGGGCACAAGGGCCCCATTAGGCTGGCTTGGGTGGGCCAGTCGTCACCAGCATCTCACCACCTACGTTTGGATGGTGTTAGGAAGTTGTTTGTGGCCCAGATCCTTAGGTTATCCAAACACGTTAGCAGCCTCTCTCCCCCTAAACACTATTTATCTGGGAATCTTTATATAGTGTCCATGGGTGACGGATACAGAATCCAAACAGGGGCTCTGACACCCTGTCCTGCCTCTAAGAATGTAACCACCACCAGCATTCTGCCTGCTGCCTAATGGCTGGGTTTGCGGCTGTTTCAGGAGATGGAGGGCTACTCGGGCTCGGACATCAAGCTAGTCTGCAGGGAAGCAGCCATGCGGCCTGTGAGGAAGATCTTCAATGCCCTTGAAAATCAGCAGTCAGGTATGGTGAGGATGACAGCCAAGGTGCTCCGGGAGAGAAATGTTTTTAAAAATGGGGCTTTCACCAGCAGGTGGCACCTTGCCCCTGTTCTCTGTGGCTTGTTACACTGGCACTCATTCTTTGGTCAAAAATCCTCCTTCTGCACCCAACTCCTTCCTCCTCTGCCGTTCTGTTTCGGATCAACTTTGCCCCCAGATGATAAACTCCTTAGGGCTCGGGCTTTTATTTCGCTGGCACACTATGTTGGGCTGGATCCATTTGTGGCACTATGTAAATATTAAATAACACGTCATAATGATACATTCAAGTCCCATTTTGTGTATGGGCTTCAGGGGCTGAGTTGCACATTAAAGACTTTTTCCCCAGCCCTCGTCAGTCTCGCCCGTTGCTGCATTAACCGTTAAGAATGCTGCATTGTGCATTGTCTTGAAAGAAGGTCTATCAATGTTTCAAGAGCATTGATCACCACTAGGTAGACTGTTGTGCTGTTCCTCTTTTTTGTCTAGAGAGCAGCAGTTTACCTGGGATCCAGCTGGATACAGTGACCACTGCTGACTTTTTGGATGTGCTGGCCCACACCAAGCCTTCAGCAAAAAATCTGACTCAGAGATACTCAGCCTGGCAAAGTGAGTTCGAGTCTGTGTGAAATCACATTTACCCTGACTTGGCCACAAAGACAACTACAGAGGCCTCCTCATTAATTAGTGTAAGTGAAAGAAGAACATTATGCTTGGAATAGAAAACAGAAAATTATTCTTGAAGACTGGATTAATTTGGACAACTGTACCATTTTGGAAACATATATTTTCATGGTCGATGTCAGCAAAATATTGAAGATTCCAATTACAGGTATGTGTGCTATGAGGTCTTGCAATGGAGACTTTTCTCACAATGAGATCCCATAAAATTTAGATGAATAATTTCTTGTAGTGTTCCTCATTTGTGAACTGGCATTTTCATTTTTTTTTTAAAGATGTTGGGGGTAGGAGTTAATTAATTAATTACTTTTTGCTGTGTTGGGTCTTCGTTTCTGTGCGAGGGCTTTCTCTAGTTGTGGCAAGCGGGGGCCACTCTTCATCACGGTGCGTGGGCCTCTTACTATTGGGGCCTCTCTTGTTGCGGAGCACAGGCTCCAGACGCGTAGGCTCAGTAGTTGTGGCTCACGGGCCTAGTTGCTCCGCGGCATGTGGGATCCTCCCAGACCAGGGCTCGAACCCGTGTCCCCTGCATTAGCTGGCAGATTCTCAACCACTGCGACACCAGGGAAGCCCTGGCATTTTCATTTTGAAAAAGATGTGGTAAGGAAAGTTGTGTTGGGATGCAGAGGGTCCCTAATTTGGGGAGCCAATCAGAAGCTAAGCTTGACAGACCATCTAACAGCTGACAGTTCAAGGGTGGATAAGGGTGGGAGCAAGGAAGAGAAACAGCACCTCCTTCTCTTGACAATATTCTGAATCTCATCTGCTCTCCCTGATTCTAACTCCAGTCAGTTTTATCAGCAGAGCAAACCCCTACCAGACTAGCCCCACTCAGGAATATCACTGGCCCACCTCTGGAGATGAGCTAATAGCAGTGGTAACAAGCACCCCACTATCACTACCTACCAGTTGCAGTGTTTTGAGTTCTGGCCCCTAATAACATCTTCACATCTCACATCCCGTGTATTCTGCCCTTCTCTTTCCATTGCCACAGCTCCTCATTGGATCCAAAACTTAGGATGGGATACCTGAGCTTCTAGAACAGTCTTCCCTGCGCTTAGGCTCCTCCCCATCTCCTTACGGGGTTGGAAACAGCTAGAAACATCTCATTCAGAAACCCACAATCTGAGGCATCTACTTTCAACTCCTGGTGAATTTTGAAGGCTTCCACTAAGTAATGCCACCCCTCCCCCTGCTTAGAATTTTCCTATGGTCACCTTTTGTTGTCTCCCTTGCCTTGTTTCTTCATCCCTGCAAGGCAGACTCCTCCAGAGAAGAAAACACTTCCAGGAAAAGGGACATTTGGGCTAAACAGTCCAAAGTATTTCACCCTTTTAAACAAAAACATTTGGGGTTTTGATTGTTTTGAACAGAATATTCTCAAATGCCTCTTAAAATATCATTTTATGGAAAATGTAGTCAAATTGAATGAGTTTAAAAGAAACAAAAAGACATTTCATCTTAGTAGAAGCTCAGCTGAAACTTCTTCATGGTCACTAGGTAGTACCCTGTGAGCACTGCCGACATGCAGACACGGAGGTCTCTAAACTCAATGGCCTAGACTGCTGTGCTGTTCAATTTCCAACATCTGCCGTCTGTGCTTTTGGGTTATTTTCTGTGTCAGGCTGTCAGCTGACATTTCTTATAGCTGTTAGTCCATTTGCTTGCGGTCTTTGCCACCCTTTCTGATTTCATAAAATCTCAAGTGGATGGAACCTCAATAATAGCTAGTTTGCTGTGGCTGGAAGGCAGGTTAAGTGTGCACTATATGTGTACCTAAGAATGAACAGGCAGAGGGGCAGAGGAGGGCTCCCGTGGACAGCATGCTTTGTGACAATAGGGTTGGGCCCTTTTAGCTTACTGCTCTGGAGTTCCTGATTCCGTTCAGGTAAGTGTGGTTGGCCATCCCTCCCAGCACATACCGGTAACCTTCCACTTCCAAAACCCACCTCCACATCCTCCCTCCATTCCTTTTAAGAATCTCCAAGTTCACCTTTGTACGTTCAGTCACATAGTGCATCCTTCTCTCCTCATTCCTTGGAAAGTTTGTCTACAAATGATCACGCATATGCTTTTAGGTCATGCCTTTATTTGGGTGGCTTCTTATCAGTTTTATACATCATCTAATGACTTCCTGCTTTGGATGAAATGAAATATAGCCTTTTCAGCCCTTTGCCCCATCCCTACCACACACGTCTTTCCCTGATCATCCCCAAAGTTTTACTACAGTTTTAGGTTAACTCAATAATCAACATTTTTATGATATTGTTCACTGTACATTGTTTAATGAAGAGCCAACTAGTGGATTAGGATTACATTTCCTTGTTGAGTTTTGTCTTTCTTGGAATTAATAACTGCCTCATTTTTTTCATTTGCTTAATTTTCTAAGTATTTATTCTTAATTTTTGGGGCAACATTTTCATATCTGTCCGATATCCATCAGTACTGTCTTCTAAATGGCCAAACATATCAGATTAACTTTCAACTCCATTCCCACGCTCTCTGGTCCTGGTTGTAAGGGGAAGGGGACCAGACAATGGCTGTAGAACAAGCAGAGATTTCCCTAATCCCGTTTTCAGCCCTGCCTCTCAGCCTGGCCCACCACCATGTCCAGTGTCTCCAAGGCCTGAACGTTCATAGTTCCACTTCTCCAGAGCGTAACCCCCCCACCCTCTCCTGCCTGGCTGAGGGTGCGTATCTGGCTGCTCAGGGTGGGGAGGGTTTCTGGGGCTCCAGCCACTTTCCCAGCTTTGAACCAATTCCTTGCTTCTCAACCTTGCCTCACACCTCACGACCACTCTACCCAGTGTCTCCAAGCCTTGAGTCTTTGAGGTGATAATCTACAGGATGAATTTTGGTTTTTTTCTTTGCGTTGATTTTAGTTATCAACACTCCATCATCCTCTTTCCATCTCCTCAATTACTGAACCCTGTCATCCACTGCTGTCTTCTCTACCATTCTCTTGTGGGTTGTCCTTGTTGGTTTATAACATCTTTATTCCTTCCCTCTTCTTTTAGTGGGGTTTTGAGAGAGATCAACTAATACATGACTAATGTACTGTTTAGAGCCTCTGGTTAGTTTTTTAAAAGTAGACTAAAAGTATATCTAAGTTTATAGGGATATAGGAGATTGGCCCGTTAGTTGTTGGTGGAAATTTGAACCTAATTCCACATGTGGTATTTTCTTCTAAAGCAGAGGTCATAACTCAAATGCTATAGGAACCTGGAATATAGTTACACATGGGTAAAGGAAAACAAGGAAGAGGTGGGGGACTGTGGCGAACTGGAGAGGCCAGAACTAGCTGAAGATAGCTCAATTTCCCAACTAGAAGATACGTATCTAGGAGTTGGAGCTACGTTCTGCTGTCTTCCTTAGTGATTTACTCCCAAGGGCATTTAAAAATATTTGGGAGACTTCCCTGGTGGTGCAGTGGTTAAGAATCTGCCTGCCAATGCAGGGGACACAGGTTCAAGCCCTGGTCCAGGAAGATCCCACATGCCGTGGAGCAACTAAGCCCGTGAGCCACAACTACTGAGCCCATGCGCCACAGCTACTGAAGCCCGTGCGTCTAAAGCCCGTGCTCTGCGACAAGAGGAGCCACTGCAATGAGAAGCCCGTGCACCAAAACGAAGAGTAGCCCCCGCTTGCCGCAACTAGAGAAAAGCCCGTGCGCAGCAACGAAGACCCAACACAGCCAAAGATAAATACATAAATAATTTAAAATAAAATAAATATTTGGTTTTCTCAGGCACATCAGCCAGTGAAACAAACAGGCATTGAGATGTGTATGACATTAAACACAGGAAAAAGGTATCAAAATCTGTTTCATCTTAACAGATGCGGTTTGAATTATGATAAACGATTTCTGGTGCTCTGGCACCTCGCTTCTCAAGGACAGCAGCGTGCGTTGGGTAGTAGGTCTTGATGGCTGGTGTAACACAAAGTCAGCTCAGCAAAGGCCCTGTGCATTTACGCCGGGAAAGGCCTTTTTGACTTATGTCAAAGAAACTCAATAACGTAAACGTGGCTCTATGCAAACAACTGCTAATAGGACAAAGTACTCTGCTGCCCAAGGCAAGTGTTTTAATGAAATAGATTAGTGCAGTTTTAAAAGTTCTTTATTATAGGTGCCCAAGGACTTCAGTTTCATCCAACATGAACCACCACCAATCCAAACCAACTGAACATAGACTTTCCTGTCCAACTCACTCCTGTAATTTTTCAGTGTGGGGTTAAGAGTGAGGTGACGACAGTCACTCCAGGGCACTTTCTGATACCCACAACCGCAGGTGTTTGATGGAACCGTCACTAGGGAGGTGGGCCAGCCCCCTTCTCCTTTCCAGGCATTACAATCCGCTCCGCTCGGGTAGAGTGGTGGGTAGGTAGAGACACTGCAGAACTAGCTGATTCTGGACGTGTGAGAGTGAAGTGGGTGCAACAACCTTGTCTCCCCACCAGACTGGTCCTTCGCCCTCCTCCACGCCCAGCTCACAGGAGATGCCCAATAACCGCCTCCTGACCATGGGCATTCTCTAATGCCCTTTCAAGTCATAAATAAGATTCACTTGGTCCCTTTTCTGGGGCCACGACAGGATTATAGTAAAGCTGGCACCAACACTATCCTTCGGGTCAGCACCACAAGACAGCCTCTGAAATGTAATGGCTGGAAAATAAAGTCCTTTACGTACTTCGGTTATTCAATCTCCTCCATGAAGCCCAAGGCAAACCAACCAGCTGAGCTGGGAATGTTTACAGTAACCTCGACCTAAACCAAGATTTCTATTTATCCTCACGAACTTCATACCGTGGACAGGTCAGTTAGAAAGTCCTATATAATGTTTATTAAGTAAATAAAATAGCCAACTAAGATTTTAATGGCCTAGAGGGCCAAGCGAGAATGGAGGAAAGTAGAGCAGCCGTTTCTCTTGACTGGCTCGTTACACGCAGCTGGATTACCCCCTCCTGCCACTCGCCCATCAGTGATGTCTACAGCTTGGCTTTAGCTCTAACGTGTCTCCAGAGCATCAGAGCCATTATTTAAGTGCCTAACGGGCCTCCCCTATGAGCAGCAAGTCTAAAATGAAACATTTTCTCCTTCCTACCCACAGCTATACCCTCTAGCATTCAATTCCTATAATATTTACAGCTAATTTTGAGTTGTCTGGTGACGGCCTGAGTGCCCATCTGTGTTGTAGCACAGAGTCCTGTCTGGTGGGGAGAAGAGACATTTGAAGACCTAAGTATAATCTAACAACTGCTCCATGGCACAAAGGAGGGAACACTTCACTCCATCCTGTGGTCAGGACCACGTCACAGAGAAGGGAGACACAGAGTCTGCACACTGCCTTGGGTATTCTCCTTAGCTCCTCACCTAGTAAGGGCCCTCCAGGCAAAATCCTTCTCTTAAATGTTTATTTCCTAGCAGGCACTTCGCACACAGCAGCTAGCAAACCCTTGATAACGCTTGGGCCAAGGAATCAGTGACCCAGGTGCCGGGGAACAGGCCACTGGTGAACACGCCCAGCAGCCCCTCTTGCCTCCACGCTGGGCTTTCTGTGTGGCTCCGGCCTGAAGGAATTTAAATGTAGTAGAATGTGTCTCTTTTTTAAATTCTCAGGAGGACTTTCCCCACTGAACTGACTGTAGAGATGAATTCTACCAACTTTTTCCAGATTGTTATATGCAGGTACTCCTGCTACATCTGTGTCATCATCGCAAACAGGCAACACTTAACATTCGTCCGATTCTATTTAAAGTCCTTGATATATGGGTTGTGCATTTAACCCTCACAACAAGCCTACGTGGTGGGGTATCTCCACTTTACAGAGAAGGCAAAGGAGGCAGAGTGGCTAGGGGAGTTGCCCCAGGTCACCGAAGGGAAGTGCTGGCCAGGCTCCCTGCTCTGTGCCCCGGTCACTGCACCCCTCCTCCTGATCTGGGGTGGTGCCCTAGCACATGTCTTCTGCACTCTAGGATCGTAAGGACTAGGTTGGGGCATCTGCAGAAACAAGAAAAGTGTTCACCAAACGACCAGAAGTAGAGGAAGCGGCCACTTATTTAGCTTTGCTCCCTCCCATCCAAGACCAAGCTGATCTCTAAACAAGCATCAAAACCCAAAGCTCATTAACACTGCTGTGTGCTTCAATAAGGTGAGCACCATGATAATCGACAATTACAAGCTAATAATCCAGTGCCCAAGAGCCCAGTAAAACAATTGCAAAGGCCCAGGATCATCACAGTATGCAAATGCACTAAGAAAATCATTACCTATTTAGTCCCCTTCATTTTGGTGGGTTTAACATGAGAAGAAGAATCCATGCTGCAAGACGAAATTTCATTTTACAGCCGTAGTAACCAAGTACATAAAAGCTTGAATCTGTCCCAATAGCTTCTGAAAGATTTTTCCCATAGTGTCAGAGGCAAAAATAATGAAATCTTGCAAATGTACAGTTAATAGGACCCGGGTGGACACTAGCCTCAAAAATGCATGGTCTATAAGACATTAAAGGCTTGATTTTAGTTTCTGCACTGTTCCTGTTAATAACAATGTCTAATTAAAACATCTGTAAAATACTGATAGTTTTAATTTTACATAAAATTTCCAACACAACTGTTACACAGTATAATAGGTATCTGCAATGAATAGGTTATTAATGGAAATATTATTTTAAATTAAAACCAGGTTCTAAATTTAAATTACTCATCTCTGGCTAACCAAAAGAAAAAGAAGTCACCCGTGCTGGGAATAATACAGTAGCTAATCTAGTTTTCAACATCTGTTAAAGCAAATTCACTCCTTCACTTGGGCTAAAGGACACTTTATTCTGCTTCTTCTGTCCTGTACCCTACTTGGCACTTCTGATGGATTTCACAGTTGAACTCAATATTAAAACTACATACAGCCTAATGCACTCTTCAATGCAGTACTTTATAACTTAAAAAACACCATTCAACTTTATTCAGAGTCTGAACCCCTCCAATTTACCAGCGAGGAGACAGCAGAGAACAGGCTCCCTGCAGGAGACTCTTCCCCAGCGCCGCTAACCTGATGAATATTTTAAAAGGAATGGCACAAAATCTCAGCTTTCCCTTTCTTTGGATCTCATCTTCTTTTACGAAAAAAAACAAAAGGGATTAGCCAGGCTTGGTGTCTTGCTGCAATTCAATACCTTTCTTTCTAATTACTGCCCAATAAAAGAGGGTTAAATGGTGACCAGGGCTGAGTGGTCTCTGTCTGTCATTAAGTTGTTGAGGGATTCTTTCCAGACAATGAAAAGCTGCGTTTCAAGTTGCTTCTGATTCGCATAATGGTTCACAGTAGATGCTGCAGAATGTGGTCCACGGCATGAGGGAAGCTGTCACAAGTTAAGTAAGGAGCTGGATTAATTTTTTCTTCGTCTGCTGCTCGATATTTCCCTGAAATGAAAGTAAAGCCAGTGACAAAGCTAGAGAGAGGCATGGACACATATACACTACCAAATGTAAGGTAGATAGCTAATGGGAAGCAGCCGCATAGCACAGGGAGATCAGCTAGGTGCTTTGTGACCACCTAGAGGGGTGGGATAGGGAGGGTGGGAGGGAGGGAGATCCAAGAGGGAAGAGATATGGGAACATATGTATAACTGATTCACTTTGTTATAAAGCAGAAAATAACACACCATTGTAAGGCAATTATACTCCAATAAAGATGTAAAAAAAAATAACAATAAAGCCAGTGAACAAAGGCTACTGGTAGAACACCAGATTAATCACACCCCATGAGCACCTGGGACACCAGAGACCACCCTTATAATAATGATGAGAGAATCGAGGTCTCCACAGCTCCCAAAGCACCTTTTATCCAGGCTTCAGGAATGCCATGAGGCAATTCAAAGCAAGGTCATATTCAGCATTTCCCAGGCCCTCTGGTCTTTCATGATGGACAGTCACAGGTACTGGGTCACCTGAGAGCTAAGGGTGCCTTCGAATCTCCTCAGCTGTTGAAATCATTTTCTTCCCCCAGCAGCCCTACAGATAGGGATGGTGATTAAATCAGTGCTTTTAAATGAAAGCCCAGACCCCACAGGGCAGAGGCCTTGTCAGCTTCAGAGGGTGACTGGAAACAGCATGAGCTGCTGCCGAACAGGAGCCCTGTGAGCGGGCAAATGAGGGCGCCCGGGGGTGGGAGGGGAGGAGAGATGGGTGCTCTTGGTGCTCACGGGTGGGCCTGCTGCTGAACTTTCCCTGGACCCTGCAATTCAAGGGCCACAACTGAACAGTGCAGCACGGTCACAGACTCTTACAAATGTAAACCAGACCATGCGTGGTCCCTGTTTAAACACCGTTAATGTGTCCCAATGCCCTTCAGAAAGAACCCTGTATCTCTGTTGTTGCCTACCAGGCCCCTCAGTCACCAGGCCCTCACCTTAGCATGTGCTCCTCTCACCAGCTGCATGTGCTCCTCTCACCAGCTGCAGTCCTGTGCTGGACACATCTGCCACTCCCTTTGCCTGGAACATTCTTCTCAACTGACAACCTCCTTCAGGCTTCGGGTCAGTCCCACCTTCCCATCCAAATGAGATCCCCTCCCTGTATTTTTTCTCTCTCTCTCTCTCTCTCTCTCTCCCCTGTTCTTTGTCTCCACAATATTTATAACAATTCGTAATTATATATTTATTAGTTTAATGTGTCTCACATCTAAGACTATAAGTTCTCTAAGAGCAGGGACTATGTCTGTTATGTTCCCCAGTGTATTCCCAGCACCTGACATAATGACTAGCACATGGTGAGCATTCCACAGCATTTTAGGAAGGAAGAAAGGAAAGAAGGAAGCAAGGAAGGAAGGGAGGGAGGAACACTGTATTAGACAGGGCCTTGGGGGAACGAGGCCGACTGCCCTGTAGTCTCAGCGCTGCCTCTGCACTTGCCCTTTCTCCTCGCTCCCTCATCCCCTTTTCTGTGATCTCTGCTATTTATTCTTCTGCATTTTTCAGTATTCTGTCTAAATCTGGGTTCCCCAACAACAGACCCACCACTTTCTACAATTCCTTCTGTTTTCTATAACTACTCTTTAAGAGGCTTTGTTCAGCAAACACCAAGCCTGAAAACCCCGCTTCCCCAACTTGACAATGTGGTAGTGAAGATGCTTCCTGTCCTGTCTTGCTGACTGTGAATTCCTACAGGAAAGGAGCCAGCATCTAACGTACAAAGCTAACTTACCTTAGGGTCCTCAAGGCACCTGTCCACAGTATGGCCCACACAGCAAACTCTACTGCTAGTTTTTTCTCAAGCTTAAATCCCATTGAGTATAAACTCCTCTGCAAGGTTTCTGCTTGTCCTCATAGGTAAGTTAATGACTAACTTTTGCTATACCACTCACTTCTTGGAGCCAGTGGTCTAAAGGCAAATGCGTGAAAGTCAGGTTTCTTAGCCATGAGCTTCCAGAATGCTTTTGCTTAGTGTGGCTCTGCCAAGTGGGGTTTCTACAAAGTACAAATTGATACAGTGGCTCATGAATGGGTGATAGTTCTAGCAACTGCACTGTGTCTGGCATAGAGCAGATGCTCAATAACGTTGGCTGAGTGAATGAAGCAGGCCCCCATCACTCAGGCCTGACTCAGTGTGCCAGTCTATACTCTCCTGGACGAATAAATGGTGAATGGAGGGAGAATGCAGGAAGCCATGTTGACAACAGTGGACGAAGGGTGATCCCATCTTTTCTAGGTGATTGTTTTACATGCTAAACAGAAACAGATTCTAGTTATGGCTAGTCAAAAGTCTTTACTGGGGCTTCCCTGGTGGCGCAGTGGTTGAGAGTCCGCCTGCCGATGCAGGGGACACAGGTTCGTGCCCCGGTCCGGGAAGATCCCACATGCCGCGGAGCGGCTGGGCCCGTGAGCCATGGCCGCTGAGCCTGCGCGTCCTGAGCCCGTGCTCTGCAACGGGAGAGGCCACAACAATGAGAGGCCCCCGTACCGCAAAAAAAAAAAAAAAAAGTCTTTACTAACAAATCGTGGAGCAAATGTATATTGAGCATCTATTATGTGTTATTGAGAAACAAAACTGCTCAAGACTATCACTGAATAATTTAAAATCTCTTTGGTAATTTTCAAACACTGGGAAAGTCAGCAATTGTTCACTGCACTGAGTTCAAATTTATGAGGAGCTGGCTGCTCTGTATGCTTTCAGAACAGTGGGCTTACTTGGGACTTTTTTCTGACCAAAGATGAACAGTACAAATGGGCCTGTTTTCATGAGCTGGACTTAGCTATGTTTCTAAGTTAGACATTTCAGATTTGATGGTGTGGAGCTGCTGGCTTCTCTAAGACTAACTGGATGCCTCTGTGACAGGCTGACCACAACCAACTGCCAGTCAGAAAAGAAGGCAGAGCCAATGGAGACCAGCTAGGGAAGCTGGGCCTACAAGACCCTGGCATAGGACCAGTTTTCATCCTTGGTGCAAATCCTTAGTTATGTGACCTAAAGAAAGGAAATGTTCATGGGAACAATACCCGAGAGGAAAATAGTTAGCCGAGGGTTTCCTCAATGACCAGATCATAAAGTGATGAGGAATGCCAAGCGTCTGAAAATTCAGATACAGGGGAGGATGAGGAGTGTGGCTCTTTTTCCTGACTCCCTGATATATCCTCTTTTTTGCTTCCATCAAAGGGCATGTTTCTGGGAAGACGGTGATCATTTTGAATTAGAAATGTGAAAACACAATACTATTAATTCTAGAGTGACTGGAGCCAGTATCTGCAAGGCTCCAATGGTTCACTCCAGACGCCCAGCATGAGAAGACTGTTCCCATTCTTTGTTCACACAGGGCCTGGAAAATACTTCTTATTCGATTCTAGCAACATCTATGTTTTCTTGTTTCTGTTTTTAAATTCAAAATAGCTTTTATGCAACCACATTTTCTTGAACATCACAGTCACGAGTAAATATACTCTATCTAAAAAATTTCCCAGTGGCAGCTCGTCTGTGACTTAGTGTTTAAATCTTCCCTTTTCTGAACGGCCTGTATGAAGCCAGGCATATGAACTCACAGAGCCATCTATGGAACCACCTATCTGCTATTTAACTGATAAGAGCCCGATGACAATTCTTGGACCAGACTCCTGGCTGTCATCCTCAAACACGTGCTATTAGTTTTAAGCTCAGCAGGTGCCAGCTGGGGGCAGGTGCGGGGAAGACCTCTTCATTTTATCTGAAAAGGCTCATCAAGTTCCTAGTGCAACAGCACACAAGCCCACACAACTCTCATGACTATTCTTTCCTTACCTTGAAAGGACTTCATTAATCACACTCCACACAGGAAAACTGCACAGTGTAATACACATACACCGTGAGAGCGAGAAGGGACCAGTCCAGCCCCATCATCCGTAAATGGCCCAAAAGGTGAAGGGCCTTGCCCAGAGTCTCACAGTCAGTGTAGAGCTGAGACCAAGACCCAGGACACCTAACTGGTCCACTGTTGCCATGATACCGTATTAGCTGAGTCTCCCCCATTAGGTTCTTTCCCTTTCCTTAAATTTATTTGAGGGACCACACCCGGTTTACCTAATTTTGGTACAGGAAATTGTTACTAAGACAGTAAGTGAAAAGACAAAAGTTTTTTGTGTGTTTTTTAAAAAAATGTAAACATTAACACAAAGTATCATATCACTTAGCTAGCCAGTCGCTAAAAAGATAAACATCTTATAGCTGGTGCAAAAAGAAAACATATTTTTACACAGCCCCACTATCAATGGTCTTTTGGTCAACTTTGGTGATTTGTATATCCAGAAAATCATACAAATGCTAATGGTCAATTGTGTGTGGTTATCTCTGTGTAACTGTTAAAGTACCTCTGAACTCTGATCTGATCTTCCTAGCTTTGCACAGCATGGGCCCTTTCACATTGTCTTTTTTCCCTGTAATCCTAAGCCCATTTTATTTTTGCTTTGTGGCAGAAAGAGAATTAAAGTGCCCAGGGGGCTTTGCCATTTCTTCAAAGACTGTTCTTTAAGGAGCTGTGTATTCTACCATTCTGTTTTAGAGAAACAGAATATTATACTGAAGATACATACCAGTTTTGACTAAGATGCCCAGCATGCCGACATTCTGAGCCCCACCAACGTCATCCCTGCAATCCTAGAAAAGCATAACGAAGCATTTAGTCCAGTGTCATCAGTGAGCTTGCCAACAAAACTGACCAATTGATCTGATTTATTAGGACAGGATGGCCAACTGTAATCCCATGTTTTTTTTGAAATGGAAGAGAAGGAGGCATAGAAAAGGATAAAGCCATGTCTGAAGGAGCGCACCACTGCAAGAGAGAAGCGTCATAGAGGCAGAGGTGAAAACAGGGTAGTAACCCTAGTAACCACCTAAAAAGCAGTTACAGTGCTTCATGTTTTGCCACGTGTACATCTATTTCCTTTTAGAACAGATCATGGAAAAAAAGTATTCTATCATTTGGCAGCTTTTAAGGTAAATGATCCAACTGCAGGACAGTGAATGAACTAGGTTCAGAAGACAGCTCTTGTGCTGTCTATGTAACATTATCCTTACTTTCCATCCAATCGTCCCTAACAGGGGGAATCAAATCAGATCAGTGTACTTAAACAGATTCTGAGACTGTCTGATATTCACTTCACACTTAGGAATAACGGATCAGTTTCAAAGGGAAGCTTTTGTTTTCCAATTCTTACTCAAGATAGGGGTGAATATACTTGGCTAATTGTGATGACAAATGCAAGGTAATAAAAATCCAAAAACTGGAAGAAACATCATCAATAAAATCAATCCTACCATCTCATGTGTATAAGCAGGATTCATTCAGATCACACCCAAAGAAAAGTTTTTTCCTTAAAAATCATTCATATTATTCAACAACAGCCCTTGGAAATGAGTCTTAAAATGTCAAAATCTTCATTTAGGGTCTAACTTAAAACCTTTTCTGTGCATCTAAACTTGCCTTGTTGAAGCAGGGGAGATGGGGGAGAGGGACAGGAGGAAGGGAGGAGGGAAAAAGTGAACAAGGAAAGCAAGGGCCCACTGGGTAGGGCCCCCGATTGTCCAGGTTCAGCCCTGCCACTCCTAGGCCTGAGGCAATCGATATCTTTAGCTATTTGTGGCACACAGACTGGGAAGTTCTTCCATAAGCATATACTAGCAAAAAAATCAATAATGGGACAATTCTTTGGGTATAGGTGTTCTTTGCATTAAGGAATAGTCAAAAAAGTCTAAATCTATGTAGAAGTTTTCTTCAAAAAGACATATAAAGCATTTAATTGCCTTGCAGTTGATGGTCTTTTGAATTGTATATATCTCATCACACTATGAAGAATGTCAGAAATAATCAATATTTCAGTTCTTTAGAATACCAGTAAACAACTACTGGAAAGCCTGTTTTATGGGTAGCCTCTTACTACCATCTGATATCATCAATAAGAGCCTGCTTGTGTTTCAAAGCAGTGCTTTGAAGTTGGCTCCTCCCAGCATGACAGGTAAGCCCAGGGCATTTCCTGGGCTCTTCTACTTACATCCCCAATCATGATGGCCTCCTCAGGTTTACAGCCAGTGCTCCGCAATGCCTCCAAAAAGAACATTTTCTCTGGTTTCCCCACGACTGTGGCTTTGGTATCTGTGGCATGCTCTAAAGCAGTCACAAATGGTCCGGGCCCCAGGGCTAAGCCATCTTGCCTCTTGTAATACCTGGCTTTGTGGATTGCTATCAGAGGTGCCCCATCCAGGAGCAACCTAGAGAGACAGAGAAAATGGAAATTGGCTAAAAGCAAGGTTTCTATGACTGGAAAAGAATGTCAGACTTACAAAGTGGTTTTATTCACACTCACAGAAGTGAACAGTTTCTTATTAACTTTTAATGACTTGCTGTCTTCTAATGAATTCGCTAGGAACTGCTGAGAATTACACTCAGATACACTGAAGAAAGGTGATGGATTAAATTTGTGATTGCTTCAACCTTTTACCTTTAGTGGTTTCAGACATTTTACCCAAATCACCATGGAAAGAGAATTAAGGGAAGTAAAGCTAAATAAGACACTTGAGGGAAGAAGCTTAACTTAATGAGACAAGTTGTTTCGACTTCCCTAATGGTAAGCAGGAGGCTCCTGAGCCTTTGCAATACGACTCAACCGATGCTGCGGTGACATGTTCAGCTAGCTCCTAAAATACCTGGTTTCCTCTTCCCTCTGCTCCAAAATACGATTCTTTCGAATTCAGAAATTTCACAGACCATTTTACAAGTACTCTCTGCTTGTATCTTTCCCTCTTCATTTTACCTTTTGACTGCTTCGGGCGTTACTTTGCAAATCAGGCTGTCTTCCCTGAAGGACACAGCAGTAAGGCTCAAGGGTGAGCCTATACTGTCAAGTCCTTTCCTTCTTCCTGATGTAGGACAAATACTCTCATACCAACCGCAAGGGCATAAAGAGTTTTCTTGTTAGAGAACTAAACTCTACATATAGTCAAGGACCCTCATTACTTACTCAGGCAAAACGTAACAAATCTAAAAAAAACCCCCCACCAACCCCCATCCAAAAACATCTGCCAACCATCCCAACAGTGCAGCCTGTAAGTCACACAGCAGAGAGAGTCACACACATATCATCTAATCGAATGCAGGACATGATATTCTTCTTAAACTGCTTTTAAATCAATGTAATAAATGATCTCACTTAGCTTAATTTAAGTCATCTACTTAGTTAAATATCTAGTATGTCCATCGAGGAAGAATTCATCACATCTCACCCTGCACAATTATGAGTAATTAAGCGCTCAACTATGAAACTGCTAAATTATTCTTGTCAGTGGGCACGGAAATGCCTTCCTGTGGGAGATGCAGGATTCAGACATTTATGATTAAATATTTTATTATGTAAAAACCAAATACCGGACTATTGCAGGGCCTTATTGTTAGTTACTACGAATTGCTCACAGCACAGGATGGATCCTTCAAATTTATTCACTAATAGCAATACAAATTTATTTCTTAAAGTAGATCTTAAAATCCAACTGTTAGGAAACCTGATAAGGCCACTATGTTGGCCTTAAAGAACCACAGCTGATAGCAACGAGATAATAACGGGTGATTTATCTATCTCCCCTCTTGTCACTCTGCCCCCAATCCCATTTACTTGCTACTCTACCATGGAACTGGAATTCTTTATGCAACAGACCTCAAAATTGCTCTCCATTTACACAGCTAAACTAAAAACTCATTTGATTTAGCTTTGTTAATATTTTATTATATATTAACTGGGGATGAGACTTAACAGCTTGATTGACGTGTGTACTTAATTCCCGTGCCTTCTCTGGAAGGGCTGAAACTGTGGGTTCCTCTACATTTCTCTAAATGGGAACTGGTTCTTCAGGAGCTTGGAGAAGACAGGCACCTCTCAGGTAAGTGGTTCTTGCTTCTGTCATTCTTCTACATTCAGCATAAGCTTTACTGACTCTTTGAAGAGCCAAGGCACGTTCAGGATAGACTGAAAGGTAAATATTTTCAAGGACACAGATTAAAAGATTTTTGTATAGTTAAACATTTTCAAAATGTAAGAAAATAGACACCCCAATACTTGGGACTGTTTTCACACTTCCTAGACAGGGCAAAAAAAAAGTTGGTTGTTTTGTTACCAGAAGTAATGTATCGGGAAGAAATCTGAGAATCTTCTGTCTCTAACTATAAGCCCATTGAGGTGCAAGATACAAGAAAAAAAGGCATAAAGAAGGCCTGATGCAAAAATCCATAGCTATAAATTCCACGTAGGCAAAGGAAAAAAACCATAAAAAGTCCTAGCCAGGGAGCTGGACCACATTATAAAAATGTTAGGCAGAGCAGTAAGAGAAAAGCTAAGGGGATGACTTAAATTCAGAGCCACAGTACGTTACTGAAAGGGACCGTAAAGAATACCAAGTCCAACACGCCCCATTTTACAGATGAGAAGATCACCTTGCGATGCTGGCCAAGACCAAGGAGAGCGGAAACCCAGAACTCCAGAAAACCAATCCAGCACTCTTCCAAATAAACTCACTTTTTTAGAAAAAATGATCAACTTTTCACCATTTCTGCTGAAGATGGAGAATGTGGAAATGAAATTACACGGCAGCTTAAGTAAGAAACCTAATATGCCTGACATCGAACGATTGAGTCCTTTTCTTCCCACCCCCCCAAAACGACCCTCCCCAATCTTTCCCAACTCAGTAAATTGGCCCCATTGCTCAAGTCAGAAACTAGCAGTCATCCTTGATTTCTCACTTTCCCTCACCCTTCCACATCCCTACTATTAGTAAATCCAGTCACTTCCAAGTCCAAAACAAAAACAAAACTTTCTCAAAATGGTCTTACTCCCTCTGGCGAACCTCTGCAATAGTCGTAACTCATCTTTCTGCTTTCTACTCTTCCCCTGTTATTCCAACCCGTCGTACATGCAATAGGGGGAGTTTTAAAAGTACAGATGGGATCGTGTCCCTTCCCTGCTTAAAACCTTTCAAGAACCTCTCATTGCAAAGAGTATAAAACCCAAAGTCCTTACCGAAGCTTATAAGGCCTGGCCTTACCTGTCAGCATCTCCAATCTCAAGTCACCTTCCCCGTCACTGACTACGTACCAAAAATGTACACAGTCTTTCCTGCTTCAGCCCCCACACCTGGTGTTCCCTCCTCCTGAGACAGAGCCCCATACTTTGCACACAGCTATCTTCTGCTCACTTGTCAGGTCTCAGCTTGAATGTCAGCACATCAAAGAAGCCATTCCCAATCTCCCTGCAAAGTGGACTTCCTCCTCACATTTCATCTCTATCTCATCCCCTTTTTCCTCTATATCACTTCCTATAGTTTATAATCCTTACTCAACTGTGTTTGGTTTGTCTTCCTCACTAGCTTACAATCTCCACTATGCCCATTAGTTTTACTCATCACTGTATTTCTTACTTCCAAAAAAAAAAATTCAAAACAAAACCAAAAACAAACCCTGGTACCTTTCACTAAATATTTATCGAATAAGTTAATTAATGCATGAAGCACAGTACGCCCTAGTGTCCTGACTATAAAACGCGGAATGACGCTAACCTTCTTGGGGAACAGAGACGATATATGCAAACTTCTTCATACTATCTATCTGACAGTAATGACCATTATTTTTATTCATAAATATAGGAAGTGTAGTGTCTGTGCTACTTAAAATAGGTAACAGCAAACACTTCACATCTGTGGGCCCCGGTTTCTTATCAAATGAAGGAACTGAATCAGATCAGGTCTTTTCACTCTCAACACTTCTGACATTTTTTTACTGAAAAATGCTTTATATGGGGGGATCTGTCCTATACCTGTGGGATGTTTAGCCGCATCCATGGCCTCTACCCACTAGATGCCAGTAGCACTCTTCTTCCCCCAGTTGTGACATCCAAAAATGTCTCCAGACATTGCTGAATGTCCCCTGGGGAGGAAAAATGTCCCCAGTTGAGAACAAATGAACGAGGTGATGCCAAAATCTTGACATTCAATACATTTAAAACTAATACCAATCAACCTGACAAACACAACTACCAAAAGTTCAAATTAAAACAATAGCAAATCATGAAATATATCAAGAGAAAATCCCATCAACACTTAATTGAAACCCCCAGAATATCTCCAGTATCATACTGACACAGCAATTTTCTCATTAATAGTAGGCTACCTACTATCACCACTTCTATCTGGTATTGTAGTTCCCAGAGAGTGTAATAAAGCAAGAAAAAGAAATGAAAATACAAAGATTGGTAGGTGTGAAATAAAACTGTCATTATTTATGGTTGACAACTGTCCATGTAGAAAATCCAATTCAAAAGATTCTATAAATAAATTATTAGAATTAACAAGTGAATGTAAGAAGGTCATGAATACAAGGTTAACATACAAAATCTCAATTATACTTCTGTGTATTAGCAACAAGCAATTAAAAGTGAAATTTAACAAAATACCACTGATAATCGCATCAAACAACATGAAATACAAGGATTAATTCAACAAAATTTCTAAGACCTATACTCTAAAAACAGCAAAACACTGCTGAAGAATGTAAGACTAAAATCTAAATAAATGGAGATATATTCCATCTTCATAGACTAGAAGACACATTACTGTTCAGTAAATTCTACCCAAATCCACAGATTTAATAAAGTAGCAATCAAACTCCTAGTGAGCTTTTTTTTGTGGAAATTGACAAGTTGATTCCAAAATTTATACGGAAATGATATAGAATCTTAAAAAAGATTAAGTTGAAGAATGTATACTACCAGATTTTAAGATTTATTATAGAGCTACAGTATTTAAGACACTGTGGAAGTGCACAAATATAGATAAAAAATCTAGAAACAGAGCTACACATATATAGTCACTTGATTTATGTCAAAGCACTAAAACATCACTGCAATTCTGTGAGGCTTTTGAAAGAACTGATCTACGCAATAAATGTTGCAGAAGCAACTGGATATCTGTAAAGAAAAAATGAAATTTACTTCACACAATTCACAAAAGTTAATTCAAAACAGACCTTAGACCTAATTGCTAAAGGTAGAACAATAAAGCTTGCAGAAGAAAACACAGGAGAATATCTTCATGACCCTGAGGTGGGCAAAAATTTCTTAGGCATAACAGAAGAAAATATTGACAAATTGGACTCCATCAAAATTAAAAACTTCATGTTCTCATACCGTTAAAAGAATGAACTGGCAAACCACAGACAGGGAAAGGACATCTGCAGTACATATATCCAACCAAAGACACGTGTGTACATAACACACACACAACCCCAACAAATCACTAAGAAAACTATAACCCAATCAGAAGCGATAAAAGACTTGAATGTGTAGATCACAAAAGAAGTTATCCAATAGCCAATAAGTATATGAAAAGGCTTCAACAATATTATTCACCAGGGAAATACGAATTGAAACTCGGTAAGATACCACTATACACACCAGAAAGAATAGCTACAATGATATAGACTAGCGAGAGACTGGTGAGAATGTGGAGCAACTGGAACTCTTGTTCATAGCTGGTGGGTCATAACATATGACTCCACATAATCACAGTGGAAAATTGTTTGGCAATATTTACTAAAGCTAAGCAAGCACTTATCCTATTATCCAGTAATTTCACTTCCAGATACAGACCCAAGAGAAATGACTGGATATGTCCCCAAAAGACATGTAGAAGAATGTTCACAGCAGTTTTATTCTTAACAGCCAAAACTGGAAAAATCCAAATGTCCATTAACAATTGAATAAATTGTGGAATATGCATACAATAGACTACTACACAACAACAAAAATAAACAAAACAAAAACAAAGTACTGCTACATGCAACAATTTGGATAAATCTCAAAAACAGACCAAAAACAAAATGCTACAACTGTGTGATTTCATTCATATGAAGATCAAAAACTGGCAATATTGATAGAAGTCAGAGTAGTGGTTACCTTGAGGAAGGGGTGGGATTGACTGGGATAGAGAGCCTTCTACGGCGCTGGAAATGTTCTGTCTCGTGATCAGAGTGGGGGTTATCTATGTGTCAATTTTTATTGAGTTGTACACTGACAATCTGTATACCTTATTGTATGTTATATATCAATTTTAAAAGATCAGTAACAATATATTTATGTGGTTTATTCACCTAAAGCTTTTATTTAGAGTAGCAAGAGTTGCCTTGATCATAAAAGAATCTCCCCAGTTAATTAAATAATGAGTAGGGACTAATATTAAACTCAATTCTGTATTCTGTGATCTTCAAATTGGCATATAAAGTTGTTCTGCATATACTAATGGAATGCTTTAAATAACTCAAGTTCTTAAGTCTTCAACAATTTCTCATCTCCAGAGTGTTTTATTTTTCTAGTCTGGACCTTAATTAAAAAGATTGCATAGCAGTCAGCCCTTTCAAAATGGAAACAGCTCACAGAAATATTTCTAATTTAAGCCCTACTGCCACACTGTTCTAGAATTCCTTATGCCCAGGACTCTTAGAAAAGATTCAGGAGCTGCTGTACAAATGCAGTAACTGAGGACATTATTGTTGATTTTCCCCCTCCCCTTCCCTTCTTCCCTTTGTAAGGAATTGAATACATTAGTAATTAAACTTTTTATTCTTTTCTTAATGAGAAGGGGAAAAGAAAGCAATCCAATATTCAACAGAAACCATTTACGGGAATAAGAATCTCTTCCCCAAACACATGAGAAACTAATTTCTGTGCACCTCTAAGACTTTTGGAGGATTCTCGTACCTTGTAACAATTATAGGAAAGAAGTCATTAGCAAAGCTTCAAAACATTATTCTTAAGCAGCTTTCATCTCTGCATTTAAATGTAAAAGTTATATGATGTCACTTATCTTCAATTGTAACAACATTTTAATAAGCTCCTCGAGAAGCTGGAGGGCAGCTGCTCTTAATGTAGAAAAATTTTCTTTTCTGTGAACTATTAAGTTAAGCAATTTCCATGAAGTTTTTTCCCAAAATTCCTTTGATCCAGCAACTGTACTTCTGAGAAAATATGTTATGGAAATATAAATATTGCTTAACAAACACATTCAGAAGTTTTTTATAAAAAACTAACTCATGAAACCTGAAAATAACTAACAATCAGAAATACATGGCTATACAATTTATTGCATTTTTTAAAGTGGAATATGCTCTGGGAATCAAATATGTTTTAGAAGAATATTTAAGAATATAGAAAAACATGCACAATATATTGTCGGCTTTTTAAAAGGCAATTACCGCATAGTATGTATACACTCTCATTTTTGTCTAAATATATATGTGCATGGAAACATAAACTAGCTATATGCTAAAATGTTAACTGTTGTTCTCTTAGGTGGAGAATCACAGGTAATTTTGTTTATTCATGTTTCTTTTTTGAGCATTTGAAAATTTCCACAATGAGGACATATTAATTTTTTTTAACATCTTTACTGGAGTGTAATTGCTTTACAGTGGTGTGTTAGTTTCTGTTGTACAACAAAGTGAATCAGCTATACGTATACATATATTCCCATATCTCCTCCCTCTTGCGTCTCCCTCCCACCCTCCCTATCCCACCCCTCTAGGTGGTCACAAAGCACCAAGCTGATCTTCTTGTGCTATGCAGCTGCTTCCCACTAGCTATCTATTTTACATTTGGTCGTGTCAATGCTACTCTTTCACTTCGATCCAGCTTACCCTATCCCACGGCCCCGTCCTCAAGTCCATTCTCTACCTTTGCATCTTTATTCCGGGAGGACGTATTAATTTTGAAGTAAGATATTTTTTAGTCTTGTTAATACCAAGTTCATTTAGATTAAGTGATCTGCTTGCCCAGGAAGGCTTTCTCCGAATAGAATTTAATTAAAATTGGTCCCTTACTGAAATGCTCAAGCTTTTTTTCCCCTAACAGGTCAGAAGATGAAAAAAGACCTTGCTACAAGCTAGTACTACAACTGTGAAAATGAATGGAGTTACAGGCATTCATATTGATGAATCATACATTATTTCTAGGGAAGAAAGCAAACTGATACACACATAAAGTATAAAACATGCAAGATAATACTACATATAGTCTAGAAATACCTACGTATGTGTTACAAGTATAAAGAAATGCAAGACAATGATAAACAGAAATTCACAATCCTGATTACTTTTGGGTCTTGGCTGACAAAACTGAGGAGGGATACACAGGGGATATCAAACGTGTTGATAACTTGCATTTCTTAAACCGATTGACAGGCATATGGGTATTCATTATATTACACTTTGTACCTTTTAGTATTAGGTAAAAGGTAAAAAGCCATCCATGGCTCTCAGGATTTGAATGTTTCATAGAATCCAAGCCCAAATCACGTCTATCCCCTATAAGTGGTTCACATCCTTCCCCAAAATCAATTCTTTAAAATTCAGTGTTTTCAATTTTATTCAGACATTTAAGACATTTTTGTAGACAGAGCATACTATGCATTTCAGGGGGGCCTACCCACTCAAAATACAGTAAATAAGAGGAGTGTAATGTGGAAGGTTGATGTATCTGCCTGAAGGCAATATGCCCCTAAAGCTGGTATTCAAGGCAGATATGCAACGGGGTTTAAAATCCAATGTTTATCCTCACTAAGAACCTGAATAGTAATTTAACTAGTTGGCGGTGCATTTGAGATGTCACAACCCAAACAGCTGTAGTCATTGGTTGGAAGGCATAGTCTCTGCGGAGACATCAATATGCAAAGAAGGGCAAGACCTAAAATCCTTTTGTTAACTTTCCACCCAGCTGTTAAGTGCATTTGTGAAATCAGAGTTGACTTATAAGTGCACTGTAACGCTTTAAAATGTAGTGTTAAAACAATCAGTATGGTCAGGGAAGTGTGCTAATTAGACAGCACGCAAACAATTACAAAGTCAGGATTATATCAACATACATTTTAATACCCTGAGTCTAGTATTTATCTAAGACAGAGACCTCCCAACTTCCTATTAAATATTAGGTCCTTCCCAAATTACCAGCTAAAATCAATCAATACCTTCTCCTTGAATTCTGTGGTTCAGAAATGAATAAAATGTAGCAGGGGGTAAATTCGGAAGTAAGATATAATAGCAGGTTCTCTATTTCAAATGAAAACTGGTTTTGGTTATAGTTATAAACCTTAAGGAGCTGGTGAGATAATCCCTTTGTCCCCCTGTCCCCCAAGAAGCTAGAGTAGAAAACTGAAGTAGGTGAAGCAAAGAAATTTTAATACTCAAGCAATCTGGCACAATAGTGGATCTTTGGGAAATAATGTCTACTGAGCAATTATAAAAAGTGAATTTGTTTTTATTTAAACAAAGGCTTGACTGTCACAGTAACTAAGAGAGTCACAAATAAAAGTACATTCAGTAGCCATAGTTTTCATAACTGAGGATCTAAAATTAATGTGCAAATGGAAAAAAGGTGACTGTTCCCAAAGGGCTATTTCTGGCCACATAGATTGTACACAGGGTAGCCATCTTCAAGATCAAATAATGTGCCCAGATGTGTGAACCTTGTAGTGAGTTTTAACATTTTGATTCTAGAACATATACATCAAGAAGTGAATTCTACATCAAGTATAAGTTAGAATGATTCCTGAATATCTTCGTACTGGTAAGAAAATGATGTTAAATTCCAAAAATTTACCTAGCTATTAAAGAAATTTTTTTTAAAGTTAGTTCAAGGTACATCTATGCAATATGTAGGACTACTTAACTTGTCATAAATTTAAAGGCAAATTACACTGTTTAATGTTCAACAAGAAGCAAAAGGCAAGATGAAAAATCTATAAAAGATGAAAAATCTATAAAAAATGAAAAATCCAAGGCGAAAAAAATCACAATCTCACTCTAGAGTAGACTTGCAAATAAATTCGGATCCAATTTAGTTTAGGAAGTATGAGAACCAGTATGCAGCCTGCCTTTTGGAAGTAGCAGTAAAGAGTTCATACCGGTAAAATGCACACACAATTGAAGATTTATAACATTTTACGTGTCAGTTGTGGTTCCTCAATTTCTACCAGCAGCTATTGGAACCCCTCCACTTATATAGCCCACAGTTCGAAGAGCTCCACCCTAAACTCATCACCTCCTGAACCCACACAGGGAGTGTTCTCTATCACAGGCACTTAGGTTAGATATCTAGATGTTGACTCACTGTTCTTCTTCACCCCCTTGACCCAACTGTCCATCAAGTCATGTTGACAATACCAGAATCTCGTTTTCTTCATCCCTACTGCCACAATCACAGATCAGACTACCATTATCACTCGTCGAATAATTTCTTTGAAAGTGTGGTCAAACGTGCCAACTTTTTTCGATAGCCTGGATTCTCTCTGGAGGAAGAATCACATTTACTGTTTTGGGTGAATTAGCCTGGATCTTATTTTCCTTCAGAGATCATAGTCAGTGAAGAATCACAGGAGTGATAATAAAACTCCTAGCTTTAGATTTACAATTTGATTATGAATTTCTGCCCCGGAATATTGATCCTACGAACCAGAAAAACCCCAGTGATCATCACATTTTAACATATTGATTATTTTTAAAAAACTAAGGAAGACAGTAATAAATATTTAATGTTGATCTTGAAGTGATCTTTAAGATATCTGTAAACCTACAATCTAGGTGGCCAGAAAGTAAATTAGGTATAACCTTACACGACAAAGACTTAAGAAGAGAAGAAGGGAGTATATGATCACATGAAAAATAAACAGCTAAAGACTTACCGGAATGCTTGATTCAGAATTTGATAATGAAAATGGTCTGGTGCCAATCCTATGACCACAGCATTAGGATCACTTGTTTGTATTCCTGGGAATGGAAAGAAAAAATTATTGAAAAATGCAATTAACAGTAATGTCACATTTTACGATAAAGTAGTTTTAGTCAATCAAGAACAAATTTTTGCTGTAGCAATAATATGAAGTTTAAGAGATCATCTTGCCCAGTGTACTTTGGAAGTACCAGCTATAACTTAAAAAAAAAAAAAAAGGTCTCCTAGTATTTATGTATATTCCTTTTGCATGGTCTTACAGCTACTGAGTAACTAGAAGATCGAAACTGAAACTTGTAACCTGATGTTCTCAAACAAGCAACAATTTCTAACTTCAAAAAGCTTTACTGATTAAAATCAACAAGAAGAGCCACAGTTCTCTATGAGCTATAAGATCAATAGCAACTGATGAGGGACTGAAAACCTAACAGGCAAGGAAAATTAGACTCTCTAGGTGATAATAGCTGAGGCTAACACCATCATGATAAACATGAATGCACTGTAGGGTCTATAGTTTTCTACATAATACCTAATCCACTTCTAGTTTCACAAATATTATTCTATAATTAAAGCATGTTTTAAGGCCTTGGTACCTGATGACAAGACTTTAGATACAAGCACCAAACAAGTACTTCCACCATCACAGTTATTAAAACTCTGATTGAAGTGTCTGTGCATTATCCATATGCTGATTCCTATTTGCCTGTCTTATTGCTTGCATTCTCATTATTGATTCTACCAAAATGTGAGGGGAAGAAGGAGAAAGAGCAGATACCCAAGATTTCCAATTTCCTCCTTACCAGCAGCCATGAGTATTGAGTAATTGGTTAAAGTTTGTTAAAGGAAGAAAATCAAATCAATGGCTACAGCTAAGAGTTGGAGTTTTATGTGTTCTTTTTATTATCTCCATCTACCACTGGCTAAGATATTCAATATTAGCCAAGATATTTCCATTCCCTTCAAAAACCTATCTACTTTGGGTATTTTCATGTATACAAACATGTTGCAAGTTTAGTCTTACATCAAATAACAAAGATTTCTTCCAGACCAGAGATTGTGCTTATATATGTCAACTCCAGCTCACTACTGCACAACTAGAAACTTTCTTCAAATAAAGTAAAAAATCTGAATAAAAAATTGTTTTGCAGTACTTCAGCTAACTCAGAAATATAAATACACTGATTATAGAATGTATTTGTCATTGTTTCTCATAGCCCAGTTTCTGAATACCATTTTCATAATTAGGGAATCCACTAGCTCATAAGGCTTAGTGAGGAGCAGAGCTCACCCTCTCCTGAGAGGGTGAAAACACCAGATACTTATTTTCCAGCCTCTGCAGCTACAGGTACTGGCCTGAGACAGAGGTTCTGCCAATCAAAAGTACCCCCCAACCCCGCCCCGGGCTTTAAACTGGGAGCTAGGAACATCAAGCAGCAGGGAGAACCTCACTGGAAATTCTGAGGCAGCAGTGCTAGGTGGAACTTCCAATCTCCAGTGCTACTGGGGTGAACAGGCAAGCTGCAGAGGTCAGTGTTCAGCAGGGACACTGAGGGCGCCGGATCAGCCCTGCATGAGATGTCGCACGCCGCTCCTCAGCGCACAGCCCCTGAGGCTAACCTCCAGCTCCCCTGGGCAGTTAGTTCTGTGGGCTACAGGCTTTTTTCTTTTTGTCATGGACATTTAAAAAATATTAAAAAGTAGAAAGACTAGCTCATAATGAGCCCTGATGTACCCATCACCCAGCTTTAGCAGTCATCAACATTTTGCCAATCTTATTTACCATTCTCTACATATTTTAAAGTCTTTTAAGTATATTCCAGTATCATCTCACCCTTTCATATTTCAGTGTGTATCGTTAACTGATAAAGACCTAAAAAAAAACCCACCTTAACATTATTACACCAACAAAGTTAAAATAATTCTTTAATATCACTCAATACCTAGTCCACATTTGAATCTCCCCAAATGTCTCAAAATGTCTTTTTACATCTGATATGTAATTGGCACCCAACAAGGTCCATATATTGTATTTGATTGTTATCATTTACATCTCATTCTATAGCAACATTCCTCTCCACTTACTGGAGCAACTAGATCATTAATCTTGGAAAAGGTCCCACATTCTAGATTTGGCTGATTGCTTGTGATATTATTTAATTTATTCCTTTACTCTTATTATTTCCTTTAAACGAGTAATTGAATCTAGAGGCTTCATAAGTTCACATTCAATTACTAGGCAAGAGTACTTATAGGCAATGCTATGAATTTCCAATTATATCACATCACGGAGCACAAGAGTTCTGCGTGTTCTACTTCCAGTGATGTTAACACTGATCAATAGGTTCAAGTGGTGTCAGCCTGATTCCTCCATTTTGAAGTTCCCCATCAACTCTTCACTTAATGTGTTTAAAATCTATTGATATTGTTGCCTATTTTACTAGGGTTTGTTTTTTTTAACATCTTTATTGGAGTATAATTGCTTTACAATGGTGTGTTAGTTTCTGCTTTATAACAAAGTGAATCAGTTATACATATACATATGTTCCCATATCTCTTCCCTCTTGCGTCTCCTTCCCTTCCTCCCACCCTCCCTATCCCACCTCTCTAGGTGGTCACAAACCACTGAGCTGATCTCCCTGCGCTATATGGCTGCTTCCCACTAGCTATCTATTTTACGTTTGGTAGTGTATATATGTCCATGCCACTCTCCCACTTTGTCACTAGGGTTTGCCAAATGGTGATTTTCTAATTCTGCCATTCCTTTTGCATTTGCTAGCTATAATTCTTCTATAAAGAACTTACCCTCATCAAATGTTTAGTTACTATAAAATATAGTTAAAATAGGAAAGGCAGGATAAATGCTTGTTTCGTTTATCCATTTTCAGAATGAGTTACTGCCCTAACAACTTCCCATAGTGACCAATGAGTTTTGTGGGATGAATATCATTTTGAACTTTTTATACGTACGATGCATTGCAATCTATTGCAATCAGTATTCTTTTTGATGCTCAAACTATCCCTTCAAATTGGCTTCAGTGTCCTTTAGGCATGACCTTATTAGTTTTCAATAGTTTCCTTGCTAACAGTTAGTTATCCCAGACTCATATAACGCCTGCCCAGATCTGGAATCACCCATTTCTCCAAGGAACTAAAGTGGGAAACCACAGTAGACACCAGTCTGACCACTGGGCTTCACTGCTTCTATGCCTTTTTAGTAGAAGATCTAGATAATATGTACTTTTTGAGAGAATAAGGGAGATGATAATATTTTTAATTCAAAATTAATACATACCTCATCTGATTTTTATATTTCTATCTCTTTTCACTTACACTTAAAATCTGGAGTACTAACAATACTAGCGTAACTACTACTTTATCATATAATACATCTATAAGTACAAAATAACACTAATACTACTGAATGCAGTTTTAGATTTCTTTGCAGTTCTTTTATCCTTAGAATTGATCCCCCCATGAATGAACTGTCAAAATACTGAATTTTAAAGTCATCTGAAGTAATTCTTTTATCTGAGTGGTTATGTCACCAACTTTATACAGAGTTCATTTGTTTCAATCTGTTTTTGGTTTTCAGGGATTGGTTAGTTTTTAACTTTTTAATTGTCTTTTAAATATGTAAAATATTCACATGGCTCCAAAGTCAAAACTAGATAATAATGTACTTTTAGAGAAATCACCTCTCCTCTTCCCACCCTCCCCCTTTAGATAACCATTTTTACTAGTTTTTCATTTATCATCCTTCAGCTTCCTTCCACAAATATAAGACAAATACATTTATATCCATTTTCCTCTCATTTTCTTGCACAGATAAAAGCGTGTAAGGTTTTCTATACCATAATTTTTTCACTTAATATATCCTATGAAGATCACTCTTATCAGGATATAGAATTCGCCATTACTTATCTTTCAGCTACAAAGCATTCCATTTTGTGGACATTTCATAGTTTTAATCAGTCTCTTCCAATGAACATTTGGTTTGTTTCCAATCTTTTGTTATTACAAATAAGGTCATAATGAACAACCTACCTTATTCATACGTCCTTGCACATTTTTGTTACTGCATCTTGGAGGTAGATTCCTACAAGAGGCAGTACTGCTTCACATGCAATTTTGAGAGCTACTGCCAAATTCCTCTCTGCAGGAGTTGTGCCATTTTATATCCTGTCAGCAGTCAGATCTTTTTTTTTTTTTGGTACGTGGGCCTCTCACTGTTGTGGCCTCTCCTGTTGCAGAGCACAGGCTCCGGACGCGCAGGCTCAGCGGCCATGGCTCACGGGCCCAGCCGCTCCGCGGCATGTGGGATCTTCCCGGACTGGGGCACAAACCCGTGTCCCCTGCATCGGCAGGCGGACTCTCAACCACTACGCCACCAGGGAAGCCCTAGTCAGATCTTTTAATAAATTTACTTTCTATTTAATTCACCCAAAGTTGGTTTCTGTTTTTTGCAAATTCTGATTGATATACAGTTATATTTCCTGATAGTATAAGTTCTGAGGTTCTGCCTAACTATATATCCGTGCTGAAGTTCTCTAATCATTATTTGTAAAGCTATCACATGGTTTTATAATGATGTATTTATACCCACTTTTTCTATATTGTGTATTTCACTCTGAGTATCACCTACAAAAAGCAGTGTTGCAAAGCTTCATAACACAAGGATATTTTCCCAGTTTGTTAATTTTTCCAAAGAGAAAAGTTTTATTTTCTCTTGATTGAAAATATTTCATGGTCATTGCAAAAACTTCAATCCATACAGAATGAAATCTATTTTTAAACAAGTTGACCTTGGTTTATCTCATACAATCAAACTAATACCGTGGCTCCAGGAATGACGATTATAATACTCAAAGAAATCTTAACCTGTGTTTTTTCAAACTGTGGGCCATGATCCATTAGTAGATTGTGAAACTAATCTGGAGGACTCTAAGCAGTATCAAAATCACACAGTTAAGTAAGCCAAATGGAAAATAAGAGTACATCTCACAAGTAAGAGTACTGTTTAACATGTACAAATACACATACATACATCCTGGATTTCTATGGAATGTGTTTCACTTATTTTGGAGTGCAGTCAAAACAGGTTTGAGAAACACCAATTTAGATTCAAACTACTGACGACAGACAAAATCTGACTAAATACTTCTAAACATCCAGTTTTAAGAATGATTTATAAGCAGATATGAAGAACCAATTTTTAAATCTTTCCAAATTTCTCTTACCTTTAAAATCGGGTAGGGCCCGATCATCAACCAGCAGCATGGGTCGGACTTGTTTCTGCTCTATCAAGTTTCTGGCTGCAGTCAGAGAAGTGAATATTTCATCTGCAGAGATATCAAACTGCAATTTTTTCAATCTTTCCAAGAGGTCTTTCTTGCTCTCTTTGGTTGTATTGGTCACAAACCTAACCATTACAGAAGTAGCACGTAACCTGGAAAAGTAAAATTCAGGTGTCAATAGGCAACTTTTACATTCCAGCTCCATAAAACCTAATTTGGTAGCACTTGCCAAAGGTCAGAAAATTAAGAGTAAGTCACTGAGTAAGTGTTTTTATGGCCAGTAGGTTTTATAATCTATTCAAAATTGCTTACGGATTATCCACACCCTGTGGACTGCTTCATCTCCAAAGGCTGTAAAGTCTACCCTTTCAAGGGCCTTCTATACTTTAACTGAATTTTACTACAGGGTTTTAGTAAAGAAGTAAAAAACAAAAATAAAACAAAAAAACTCAACACTTAGTAACCACCATACTCACAGAATATGAGAGGTGAAAGTTACCTTAGAGATTATCTACTAGTGTAAACTTCTGAAGATGAGAAAACTCAGGCCTAGAGGATTAATGACTGGGCTCAGCTGTACACAGCTGGGCAGCAGTAGGGCTGTGACAAGAACTCCAGCCTACGTCCTAGATAGGGTCTGACCCCCTATACTAAAAGAACAGAGGACACCTCAAGAGTTCTTCCTTCCTCTTAGCCAATTAGACACTGGCTAAGCCCTAATGTGCTACTAAGTTTACAAACAGAAACTACCTGGAGAAAGAAACATTCCATTTTTAGACTGGAATGTGTTTTCCCTTTGAACTACTTTTGATTCCATAATCTGCTTTTGGAACCTAAACTGGCAATCAGGTATCAGAGAAAGAATTCATGATAATCCAGCTTTCTTTCAAAACAAAAATTATTTTCTTGGTCCTACAGTGCTTTAACCTAAAAATAATTTACCTACAATTAAAATTTTTATATTAATACCCTGTTGCTTTTTATCTTATACCTGCCCCAAATAGACACAAGGCATAAAGCCCTATCCATAATTTAAAATAAGCAAGCAAATAAAACAGAAAAGAGATTTTTAAGAATTCACTCAGAGAGCATTCATAAATTTATATGATTAAATAGTTCATTATAATCATGACTATCTCTATAATATCTGTACGGTAGCTTTTCTGAAAAACACATTACATTTGGTAGTTTATCTCTCAAAAGAAATTGAATACTTCAACGTAACTATTATCTTAAAAATGAACAAGTCTAAGTACTGAAATGATCATATCATTTTTAAAGAGCATTTTAAAAACCTTTTCTTTTTGCTAGTCCCTCAACTTCCCTTAGTCTGTCTGTTTCTATAGAAACCAAAACTGGCAGTGACAGTATAGCAATCTCTCTGGGATGGAAACCTGCCAGTGTCAGTGAGAGAACAATCTGTAGGCTCCTGCCCCTCCAGAATGGCAGGCTGATAGTTTACAGAGGTACTTGGAGATGGCATTCATTGTTCACCAGAAATAAGATTTTTCTTTCCATCCAGAGCAGAAAGCTCATCTTTGAAGCAGTAAAAGCTCTTGTCCAACAGGAGAGGAGACTGACCGACAGACATCCTTTTCCCTAGAAAGCCTGAGAGAGACCATGGCAAGGAGTCAAGAGAAAGTGCCCGTCTCCAACTGATTTACTTCAGGCTTTAAACATATTGTTGTCCACCTGTAAAATGAATGTCATGACTGCTGGCTAAGTCAACAGCTTCCAAATGACACCTACCAGATCTAAAATCTCTTCACACTCACTGAAGCCCCAAATGGAGAGTAAGCTCCTTGAGAGAGTGCCAAGTCAGTGTTGATCTCTTGCCATAATACCTGGCACTGTGATACTAGTCACTAGATTTCCTGAACAACAGCATACTATGTGAATATTTTAAGGTTTGAAAATGACAAAGCACCACATGCTATTGTTGATTTTGAAAACGCTAAATTATTTGAAGATGAGATGCTTAATAACATTACTAGTTCTGTTGTACTGAGGAGTACTTTTTTGAGGAACAAACATTCACATTCAGTTCACTTTACCAAGCTTTCATTATGTATTTTGTATCTAGACTTGTGGTGATGCATCAGAAATGTAAGACAATCTCTAACATTCAAAAGCATTAAGTTTAGTTAATGGAAATAATTCTAAAATTTCAAGTTCCTTAATTAAACTTTCTTTGAGCAGCTGCACACTCAGTGTTAGATCTTAGATGAAGAAGAGTGCGTGGAACTATGGCTTTGTATATGTGTGTGTTTCGTTTTGTGATTCCAGGATTCATTTGTGATTTTTCCAATGCTACTTATTCCACATTTCAGAGTATCGAGTTTTCATTCCCAAATTTACACTACCGACTTAGAAAAAGATACACATAAAGAACAAAAAGACTAAATCAAAAGGCCAAACCTAACAAAAGGCTTAGAGAAAAATGTCTGGAAGATTACAATGCATACATCTTCTAGCTAAGCCCAAGGCAGTTCCTGTATATATGGTAAACTGGTGAAATGCCACCTTAAGGCCATCCATTCAGCTAATGATCTGCCTTGGTAAAACGGCACCTACAAACATATTTGTCAGCTGAACGTGGAGGATAGCTTGCCTTTGAAGAGCTTCCTGTGCGCCTGGCACAGCTGTATCTTCAATGTGAAGTGTGCCACTGAGATCCACCAAAACAGCTTTTAATGCACGGCATGCTGCCATCCTTCATTCCCTAAGAGAGAGCAAATGAAACTAAAAATACAGTTTAGGAAACAATGGACAATTAAAAACTGGTAAGTCTTCAAAATATCATTCATATCTAGACAGATACTTAGTGTTAAGCTGCCTCCCTTTTAGAAAAAAAGTTTTTTAAAAATCAAAAATCCAAATTTGATCCATAAAACTTTTGTAATGGTTAGGGTTTTTTTTTTCAGTCTTAAAACCACAGGAAGGAAAATGGTAAAAAAAAAAAAAAAAAGAGGTTACTATTTACTTCAGGTTTCTTAAAATAACTCTTCGTGGAACAATTCATGCATTTATTTTTATTTTTTTAAATAGACAACCAGATTTATTTATTTATTTATTTATTTTTCGCGGTACGCGGGCCTCTCACTGTTGTGGCCTCTCCCGTTGTGGAACACAGGTTCCCGAAGCGCAGGCTCAGCGGCCATGGCTCACGGGCCCAGCCGCTCCGCGGCATGTGGGATCCTCCCGGACTGGGACACGAACCTGTGTCCCCTGCATCGTCAGGCGGACTCTCAACCACTGCGCCACCAGGGAAGCCCCATGCATTTATTTTTACATATGAGAAAATGTACTCTGAAGAATGGGTGGATGGAAGGAAGCCCTAAATCACTGGCAAAATCTTTTCCCTCTTTGGTTATATACAATGAAATGTTCTAATCGCCCATCTCCTGGGTTATATCCTGAAGCAGCATATATGGCCAAAGAGCTACTAGTATTTATACTGGTCAGTGAGGAGGAAATTTCAAGTTACAAAGCAACTTTAGTCAGGAGATGTTTTCCTTACCTTACAATGTCTGACTTTCCTTTTGCATATTTTCCCTTTAAAATATGTTTATTATGAGTTATATCATATATACAGTAGAGTATAAGGTATATCTGTGGTTTAAAGATAATAAGGGAGGGGGTAAGAATAGTGTGGAAGCTAAAGAGAATAGGATAGGACTTCATTTTTAGTTTTTTTTAAGTTATTCTTTTTTCCATTTAAAAAAATTTTTAGAATAAAGTATTTCAGACATACAAAAGGTATCAAGGATAATACAACCCCCTTTACCCATCATTCAGCTTCAAAAATAAAACATCATTGAAGGAGTTAGAGCACTGTGTGTACCCTCTCTGATCTGATTCCACTTCTCCCCCTCCCCAAGGTTACTACTTTCCTGATTTTGATGTGCTGAAAGCTTTGTATTACTGTTCTTCTACAGACACTTCATGACTTGCTTTACCACTCCACACTGTTTGTGAGATGTGGCCATGTTAACACATGTAGATATAGGTCATTCATTTTTCACTGCTGTGTGGTATTCCATTGTGTGAAAACACAATTTAACTTTTCTGTTCTCCTGATCATGAAGACTTAGGTAGTTTTGCACATTTTATTATAGTGAAGAGCACCTCTACGAACATCCTTCTGCATGTCTCCTGGTGGCCGTGTGTGTGAACATTTCTCTGGGGTCTTCCTCAGTCTGAGGGCATGTGCTAATCTTCACCCTTACAGGATGTTGCCAAGTTGCCCCATTCATTGTATCTTCATAGGGCAAATGTGTACTAAGCACTTACTGTGTCAAGCCCTGATGTGAGAGCAGAGCTGGAAGAGCCATCTTCTTTAAAGTGAGAAGCAGAAAGAAAAGGGGGAAAGAACCAGGGGAGATACAAGTAGTCAATGAACAAGAATTTGTGGAGAATTCTACCAGAAGAGTTCTCAGGTGGTTTACGACATCCATGGGACGCACGGTGGATGGAGGGGAAGACCTCTCTCTCCTAACTAGCTCCCTCTGAGATGTCATTGTGAGAGTTCAGGACTGGCAGTCACCAGGCCCAGGTGTTGGTCTTGGTTCTGCCTCAAATTCACTGTGTGACCTTGGTCTAGTGCCTTCTCTGGTTTTAAGTTTCTCTTCAATATGTGGGGCAGGGAGGCAAGATGAGGCCTCAATCTTTTTTTGTTTGTGTTTTTGGCCGCGAAGCATCTTAGCTTCCCAACCAGGGATTGAACCTGCATCCCTGCATTAGAAGGCGAAGTCTTAACCACTGGACCACCAGGGAAATCCCGAATCCTCAAACTTTACCGCCTACAGTTGGGCTATCTGGGATGAAAGAATCAGTGTATCACATACCACTACCCCCCCCCCCACCCCGATTTTCTCTTCTTCAACATTGGCCTGCTAGTCCCTGCTGGGTCCATCTCCCAAAGCTGCCAGTAGTACTCCAGACTGCCCAGTGTTACCCTTTTAAATGTTGCTCTCCCGTAGGTGTAGTCCTGTCAGGAGGCAGAGGGATAGCAAAGATGACCCCTGAATTCCCTCTCAGCTTCTAGCTTTTAGCTCCTTTGCTTCTCTCATTTTCCAGACCCGGCTCCTACTCCAAGTCAGCTATCTCTGCACACAAGGTATAAATACAAAAAATAAACCCAGACTAAACCCAGAACTGTAGCCAATTGCTGGCAAGTGCTAGCTGCTGATCAGCATGCATAGAGGACTTGCCACTGGGCATATTGGAGAGAACTGCATTTTCCCACAGGGCCAGCTGTCAGCATGGTCCAGACTGGGGAGGGATACAGAGGGAGGAAGGCATAGAGACGGTGCTCCGGCTGGATCCAGGCCTGCTCTGTTCCTTATATGTGCTCCCCAAATCTGAGCGGGGTTTCCCTTCAGTGAGCTAGAACTTAGGTCCTAAGTGAGGGAGATGCAGAAGGTGGGGGAAGCAGAGCCAGGTGGTGAGGGTGAGGTAGGTCCAGGGTCCAGGATTAGCTGAGTAACCTTGGGCAAGAGCATTCCTCATCCTAAGCCTCCATTTCTTCGTCTGTATAAGAGGAAGAATACTTGTAAAGACCCTGCAGGGATGTGAGGGCTCGCTGAGTTAAGGAGAATGCCTGGCAGTGATAAGCACATAGTAGGAACATAAAGGATGTGCCCTCTTCCTTCCCACTCATCACTGTGTAACAAGTACCTCCCTCCACCTGCCCACCTACCCCACCCCATGCATAGCCTGGGGTCACAGACCAGGAAAAGTAAAAAGCAAGAGAAGCGACTGGGAGGAATTCATAAAGAAAGAAGGGAAATAAGAACAGCTCATATTTATTGGACGCTGTAGGTGTTCTGCACTGTGCTAAACACTCTGTAGTCTTTACTACATCATTGAAACTTCTCAGCAATCCTACAGAGGAGGAAATTGAGACACTGAGAAGTTACTAACTTGCCCAAGCTTAGTTTTGACTTTGAACCATGTTAATGGTTTATAATATTCAAACTTAAACAAAACCAGCCCTAAAATGGAATACAAACACAAACTAATCTAAGACAACTTCTGCAGAGTGCTGACTCTAGCCCTGCCATAGGATATATGCAAAGGACAAAAGAAGTGCAAGGCAATCTTGAACTTTACTTAGTAGGTTTGTTGTTGGTAATGGTATGAGTTCCAAAATAATTCTGTGCATGTTACAGGACTGAGCAAATCAGTATAAATATACTGCTGATGTTTAAAAAAATTAGGGTTCTTAAATGGAAGAAAAGAGCTATAAACATGGAATGGGAGGACAGGAAGAAGCCTGTGTTGGTTTGGAATCAGAGGTGTCATTATGAATCTGCAATTTAAATACACATATATTTCTTAGCACCGCCCACCAAAACGAACAAGCAGCAACAAGACTCCAATAGCTATGAGCGCAGCTAAAGTGCACTAAACAAAACCTGGACTGGGTCAGCCAAAATACAAGGTGAGCCAACATATTGTTTTACCAGGTCACAGGTGGACAAAAGGACACATGAACCAGGGGTTCCAACTAGCCAAATCTGGGGCACCAAAAAGAAAAAATAACAGAAATGCATAACACATGATAAAACCATTTGATGAAAAATTGTTGGGGAATAGTACAGTTGACCCTTGAACAATGCAGGGGTTAATTCATGCATAACTTAGAGTCCACACTCCACATCCAGGGTTCGTCTGCATCCTTGGATCCAACCAACCTGCAACTGTGTAGCACCATAGTATCTACTACTGAAAATTATCCAAGTATAAGTGGACCCATGCAGTTCAAACCCACATTATTCAAGGGTCAACTGTTTAATCACTCAAGCTCAAATAATCACCCACAAATTAAGATTCTCCACTGACTACAAAGGAGAAAAGATACTTTTACAGTGGAGAAAACAGCCAGGTACCCCCTTAACCAAATGATCAAAGTAACACCATTAATAATGCGAGAAACTGACATTATGTGCTTCCTGAGAAGACCATTGTAGTCATCCTGCCTTTGTAGAATTTCTGCCAAAAATGTTTAACACAAATCAATCATGAGGGAAACATGAGACAATTCCAAATCGTATAAAACAACTAGCTTGAACTTTTCAAAAATATCAATGTCATAAAAGACAAAGAAGGGGCTTGGGAATTGTTTTAAATTAAAGGAATGTGAAAAGACATGACAAATAAGTGCAATGCATGAGAGAAACATAAAACAAATATAGCAAAATATTAACAATTAGTGAATTTGGGTGAAAGGTATATGGTTTTCATTGCAATATTTTTACAAATTTTCAACTCTTGGAGGAAAACAAATTTTATAAAGATCTCTCTTAAAAATGGGTTGAAGGCAAAAGAAAGACGTTTTCATACCTGATAATAATAGTAATACAAAAAATGAAACTTGTGTGTTTAGCCAGTCCCTAGTTTAAGATTAGAACACTGCCAATGCTGCTGAGGGTCCTATATGAGCCCCTTCAATTACATTCCTGTCCCACCTCCCAGAAGTAATTAACATAATGAACTCTGTGATAATCATTTTCTTGCTTTTCTTTATATTTTTACCGGTCACACAGCTTTAATGTCTTTTAACTTTATAAGGATGAAGTCATAATCTTGCAACTTTCATGTTCTGCTCAACATTGTATTTCTGAGATTCATCCATGCTGATGACTGCTATTTTCCATCAAAACAAACACCAAAACCCCCCTTTTGGGATTCTGACTAGAACTGCACTGAATCTATAAAGCAATATTGGGAGACTGAGATCATTACTATATTGAGCCATGGAACTTCTTTAAGTTGATAAAAGAGTATCTACAAAAAGCCTATATATAGCCAACATTAGATTTATCAGTAATATACTGATATTTATCAGTGTGTAACTTATACTTTATACTATGATATCACTTTTCAGTAATATACTGAAAGCACTGAGATAGGGAATAACACAAGGATGTTACTTTCACCACTTCTATTTAACATTGCAAATGATACCTTAGCTAGTACAGTAAGGCAAGAAAAAGAAGGTACAAGGATTGGAAAGAAGACACAAAACTATCGTTATTCACAGATGATTTGACTGTATATACAAAAAATTCAAGAATCTAAAACAGATTAACAAAGTAAAAAAGTATAGCAATTAAAAAAAATCACTATGTCACAAACAAATAATTAGAAAACTAATTTAAAAAAAGATATCACTTATAGTAGCATACAGTTACCAGGAAAGTCTAACAAAAGAAGTCAACACTTTTATGGCAAAATTATAAAACTATAATGAAAGACACATAGAAGACAAATATATAGATAGATCTATTAATGGACCCAATACTACAAAGATATCAGTTTTCCCTTTTAATGATCAACAGATTCAAAGCAATTCCAATCAATATCCCAAAAAGGGTTTTGTGGAACTTGATAAGCTGATTCTAAAACTTACACACCAGTGCAAATAGCCAAGACACTTCAGCCAAAATTGAAGAGAAAGAAGATGGGAGCCTTGCTTTCCCTAATATCCAGACAGTTAATCAGGTCTTGTAATTAACTAAGATGTTACGGTATTAGCACATAAAGAGACAAAGTCAATGGAACAGAATAGGGAACCCAAAAAAGGACCCCCCCACCCCCTACCCGAACCAGTGTGTGGAAACTTGATATATGACAGAGATAGTGTTTGAGACCAGTGAAGAAAGAAAAATGGTGTTGAACAACTGACTATCCATAGGAGAAAAAAATGGAATTGGACTCCCATATCATACCTCATACACATTTTTTCCCCAGGAAGATTAAACAACCATATGTTTAAGGCAAAACTGTAAAACTTTTAGATAGGAAAGTATCTCATGATTTAAGGGTAGGAATGGCTTTCTTATTATATAAAAAGCATAAAGGAATAAAGGAAAAGACAGATATTTCAAAAGTACTGTAAAGAGAGAAAGAGTAGAAATATACAGAGTGAAAAACAAATCTGCAACACATGTGAGAAAGGATCAGAATCCAGTAAATATAAACTGTAAATATTAAGAAAAAGACAAACAACCCAATACAAAAATGGCACAGGATCTCAATATATCCTTTAAAAAGGAACAAATCTGAAACAAATGAATAACCATCAACATATCCTTTACAAAAGAGCACATAAACAAATGAAGATGTTCAAAACTCACTGGTAATCAAGGATATGCAAATTTAAAGCAGAATGAAATCACTACAACAAAAAAGACTGGCAAAATTTAAAAGTCAGAAAATATCAAAGGTTTTCAAAAGCAACTCCCTAGCCTCTTGAATAAGTGGTGCTGGGAAAGCTGGATAGCTACATGGAAAAGAATGAAATTAGAACGTTCCCTAACACCATACACAAAAATAAACTCAAAATGGATTAGAGACCTAAATGTAAGGGCAGACACTGTAAAACTCTTAGAGGAAAACATAGGCAGAACACTCCATGACATCAATCACAGCAAGATCCTTTTTGATCCACCTCCTAGAGAAATGGAAATAAAAACAAACAAATTGGACCTAATGAAACTTAAAAGCTTCTGCACAGCAAAGGAAACCATAAACAAGACAAAAAGACAACCCTCAGAATGGGAGAATATTTTTGCAAATGAAGCAACTGACAAAGGTTTAATCTCCAAAATATATAAGCAGCTCCTGCAGCTCAATATCAAAAAAACAAACAACTCAATCCAAAAATGGGCAGAAGACCTAAACAGACATTTCTCCAAAGAAGATATACAGATTGCCAACAAACACATGAAAGAATGCTCAACATCACTAATCATTAGAGAAATGCAAATCAAAACTACAATGAGGTATCACCTCACACTGGTCAGAATGGCCATCATCAAAAAATCTACAAACAATAAATGCTGGAGAGGGTGGAGAGAAAAGGGAACCCTCTTGCACTGCTGGTGGGAATGTAAATTGATACAGCCACTATGGAGAACAGTATGGAGGTTCCTTAAAAAACTAAAAATAGAACTGCCATATGACCCAGCAATCCCACTACTGGGCATATACCCTGAGAAAACCATAATTCAAAAAGAGTCAGGTACCACAATATTAATTGCAGCTCTATTTACAATAGCCAGGAAGCAGCCTAAGTGTCCATTGACAGATGAACGGATAAAGAAGATGTGGCACATATATACAATGGAATATCACTCAGCCATAAAAAGAAACGAAATTGAGTTATTTGTAGTGAGGTGGATGGACCTAGAGTCTGTCATACAGAATGAAGGAAGTCAGAAAGAGAAAAATAAATACTGTATGCTAACACATATATATGGAATCTAAAAAAGAAAAAATGGTTCTGGGGCTTCCCTGGTGGCACAGTGGTTAAGAATCCACCTGCTACTGCAGGAGACATGGGTTCAAGCCCTGGTCCGGGAAGATCCCACATGCCATGGGGAACTAAGCCCGTGCGCCACAACTACTGAGCCGTCGCTTTGGAGCCCACGAGCCACAACTACTGAGCCCGCGCACCTAGAGCCTGCACCCTGCAACTAGAAGCCACCACAATAAGAAGCCCGAGGACCGCAATGAAGAGTAGCCCCCGCTCGCCACAACTAGAGAAAGCCCCCATGCAGCAACGAAGACCCAATGCAGCCAAAAATAAATAAATTAAAAATTAAAAAAAAAAAAAGGTTCTGAAGAACCTAGGGACAGGACAGGAATAAAGACACAGACGTAGAGAATGGACTTGAGGATACGGGGAAGGGGAAGCTGGGACGAAGTGAGAGAGTGGCATGAACATATATACACTACCAAATGTAAAATAGATAGCTAGTGGGAAGCAGCCGCATAGCACAGGGAGATCAGCTCTCTGCTTTGTGATCACCTAGAGAGGTGGGATAGGGAGGGTGGGAAGGAGACGCAAGAGGGAGGGGATGTGGGGATATATGTATACGTATAGCTGATTCACTTTGTTATACAGAAGAAACTAATACAACATTGTAAAGCAATTATACTCCAATAAAGATGTTAAAAAAAAAAAAGGCAACTCCCTTATACTGCTAGTGAGACAATAAAACAGTACAATCATTTTGGAAACTAGTTTGGAATCACTATGCTCTGTAACCCAGCAGTTCCACTCCCAGGTATTATATCCTCGAGAGAGTCTTTCACACTCTACCATTAAATACAAACAAAAATGTCCAAAGCAGCACTGTTTGTAAAAGCCAGAACTGGAAACAATACAAATGTCTATCAACAGAAGAATGGACAAATAAATTGTGGTATACTCATACACAGACTGTGAAAGGCAGTGGAAATGAATGAACTACAGTTACATCATCCTAGGTAATGTTCTTCTACAGAGTGAAAGAATCAAGTCACAAAAGACTACATACCGTATGGTTCCATATTATAGCACACATAGGTGATAAAACTGGAAAGAGAAGCAAGGGAATGTTTAACACAAGAGGATAGGGATTCCTCCAGGCGATGGGGAGGAGATACAAACCAGGAGGAGCACAAGGATGCCTCTAAAGTCTTCTTGACCTAGACAGTGGGTGCACAGGTGTTTTTTATTATAATTATTTAAAACTTACATATGTTTTGCATACTCTTGTGTAGATTACATATTTCATAATAAAAATTAGTCTTGTTTTAGTCAGTCATTTCTCATATATTTAATTTTATAAAAAACTAAATTAGTCCAATCATTATACATCAGTATAACCCTCATCAAGTATTTTGATTTTAAAATAACTCCCTGGTTCTGTTTGCCTTTTATAATGAATCTGCTGGGGGATGGGGGGAGAGCGCAGAGGAAAAAAAAAAGATATTAAGAGCTCTGGTTAATCAAGATTCCACTGCAAAATCTTTTCTTTTATAACAGTCCTCATATGTTATTCGATTTCTGATCTTTACTATGACCTTGAAATGGAGGATTACATCAACAATAGCATCAACTATTACCTGCCTGAGAGGGGAAACAGTTTGTTACTCAAAAGACTATAGACTGTTGCTAGCGACTCTATTTGTATGTGTGACAAAGGATTCTTTAATTTAAAATACATTGCACCACAAAAGGTAAGGCTATGCAAAATGTAGACAAAGCATTCTCTTTTTACATACAGAAGGACCTAAAACTTAGTCTCTCAAAACCCAAGTTTTATGAGAGGCACCTAATATTCAATAAAAAAATGTTAACTCCGTTCGGAATTCCCTAGCGGTCCAGTTGTTGGAACTCGGTGCTTTCACTGCTGGGACCTGGGTTCGATCCCTGGTCCGGGAACTAAGATCCCGAAAGCCGTGCGGCCCAGCCACAAAAAAAAAGTTAACTCCAAATGTGATTAAAGAATAAAATATAAACAAGACTAGAAAAACAACAAAAGAATTGTACTATTCAAAAAAATAAAAAACTGTCCGACCAGAACCACTAAACGGTCATAAAAATATTGATAATTCTAATCTTTATTGAAGGGTCCACATAGACTTAATGTTACCAAAGCGCTTTCATCAGTTCCATAGAACATACCTTTTAAACTCTAAAATGCTCTTATAGAGCTTATCTGAGAGTGATTGAGGCCTATAAGAACATAACTGAGGTGTACCACTCAAACCTCAAAATATACTTCTTCAGTTAGCTCCACTACAGGCCTCTATCACTTCTGCCATGATCTCTTTTCTTGTCTAAATTTTTACAATACTTGTTACCGGAACTACAAGTCGGTACTTGATAAACTGTAATTGTAAACTATTAGTATCACCCCAGAAAACTGAAAAGGCTTCAAAGCTGGTCCATGTTTGTTTATATTGAGTCCACGTCCCACCATCTCACGTGGCTTGAACAAGTTATGTGGGATATACTTTAGAAAGTCATAAACAATTGATATTGGTACATATTCAATGCAAAGAATAAAAGTAAATTCTCTCTCATCCCAAAAGGAACTCTTCAAGATACTTCAGAGGACATCTCCCCTTTAATATTCCAGGGGCATCCCAATCCAAGTCCTTGTTACCCTCTAAGCTGCTCTTCATCCTGCAACCCTTATTGAGCGAATGGCAGCACCATCAATGTAGATGTACCCACGACTCTCCCAAGCCTTCTTCCCAACCAGTCAAGGGCCAAATCAAATCATGTCAGTGCTACCTCCTGGACAGTCCTGAATCCACTCACTTCTCTTCACTGTTACTAAAACTATCTTAGTTTTGAAATCATCATCTATCATCTAGCCTATTTCAACAACTTCCTAAATGTCCTCTCTGCTTCGACTCTTCTCCCTATTTCTAGCTCCAAATCCATTTTTTGAAATGCAACAGTGCAGTGGTTAAGTACAAGAACTAAGGAGTTGTACATGCCTGGATTTGTACTCACTAGCTGTGTGCACGTGGGCAATTTTCTTAACATCTCAGCCTGAGTTTCTTCATTTCTAAAGTAGAAAGAATAACACCTCTAATGGTTGATTGGAAGATTAAAGGAAGTAATACATATATTGTGAACAGTGTTCCACAAATAGAAAGGCTGGGTTATAGGTCATACATGCGTATTGGGGGTGGGTGTGTGTGTGCTGGCAGGGGGGACATGATGGATGTGTCAAGGGCTACAAAAATCACAGGATAAATATGATACAGTCCTAAAGCATTAGTATAATTTGAGGATATGGGAAAACATTTTATACCAAAATAAGGATATACTGTGACCTATCATTAAGAACGTACATAAATATTTAAAACAGATTTTAATATAAATTTTCTCCTGGGAGGCTGGGGCTCTTCTCAATATGTCTCTGGACATATTTATACTCACCCCCTGGAGAGTACAAATTCTTTTTTCTTCCCCATATGCTTCCAGTGAAAAAGTCGGGAACCACAATGCATGCACTCCCTCAACAAATGTTATTATGCAGTCACTCCCCACTGCGCCCAGGATAAAATATGAACAATGTACACTGGTGTCCAGAGCCCTGGTTTACCTCTCCAACTCGTTTGTGTCTACTCCTGCACCAAAGTTCAATGGCACTGCAGTCGCCCACCAGTCCTATACGTTACCTCCCTCATCGCTGGACTTTTGTCTGAAACCTTTTTGCTCTCTGAATTCTACCACCCCTGTCGCCTACATCCTCCCTTCCCTGACCAATTCCTTCAGTCCCTGGGTCTCAGACAAATATCACTTCCTGTTTTTCCTGAGTCCAACTCCTTTTCTCCCAAGTCTGGGCCAGGACCCCCCAGCGTGCTCCATTAGTACACTCCTCACTCTGTTCCATCCGTGGAGCCCTGTGAGTCAAAGGGCTGTTGCCTTTCCCCCTGTACTACTACTGATCGCTCAATAAAGAGTTTTTAATTAGCTAAACTCATGAATCCCGGTCTCCATAACTGGAAGGATTCCACGAACAACGCTCTTTCAGCACTAACTCAACTGCAATTCCCTCCTTCTCCCGGGTGGGAAAGGGCCTCAAGACTGGTCACGCAGCCTCCCCCATCGAAAGTTCCAGCACCTGGCAAACGCCAGACTGACCCGAAGGGACGCCGGCTTCAAAATACAGCTCAGGGGCACGTTAGGGGGAAGGACTAACACCCCACAGCCACCTTCCGCCCAGCGCACGCGAGACCTGGCGGAAGTGCGGCTCGCCCCGCGCCGCGCACGCGTGGTGGCGCCGCGCCGAAGGCCGCGAGGGGTGGGCAATCCTCAAAGAGCGAGCGCCCGGTTGGTCCGGGCCCCAGGAGGGTGGTGGCGTAGAAACCCAACCGGTCTGTCCCCAGCCAGCTCACAAAGAAATGTAGCCTCCAGACAGGCGGGCGCTCGCCTGTCCCAGTGCGGCTCCTCACCGGGCTCCGCACGCCGTCCTCAGCAAAGGCAAACGCCCCGCTAACAGAGAAGCCAGCAGAGAAGCTCCGCTCCGCAGTATCCTTGGCGGGGAAAAAGGAGCCGGGACGGCTGCCTGAGGACGCCGGCCTGAGGACGCCGGAAACTGGCCCAAGGGCCGTACCGGAAGTCCCGCCTCTCCGCACATGTCTCCGCCCCATCCGTCCGGGGCTACTTTCCGGTTTCGAAGACCAACTACGGGGTCTAGTACTGCTCCTTCCTCACCGTGTAACAGAGCGGTAAGTTATTATCGAGACCTGCTCCCTCAAGGGCGGGGCTTACTGGGCCTGGTTGCAGAAGGAAAAACAAAAACTTTTGCCTTTGCTCAGTAGCAGTTTCTCATTCCACTGCAGTGTTGTCAGACCAAGTATTATTACCTTTCTTTGCCGCCACCCTTGCGCACTCCACCACTTCTGTTTTCCAGTCCTCACAACAGGGCAAAAAGAGGTATTGGGGCAAGGAACGGTGACTTTATTTGGAAAGCCAGCCGACTGAGAAGGTGGCAGACTGGTGTCCCAAAGACCCGTCTGAATTGGAATTCAAGGCTTATTTTACACTGAAAGGAGGGTGGTGTGGCTGGTTGTTGCAGACTTCTTGGTGCCCGCCAGACCCCAGAGGGGATGTGATAATCCTTTGTGCTTTTAGCTGTCCACTTAAGTCAGGTCGCCATATTCCTGTCAACCTTCAAGAAGACAGATGTTATCCTCTGTTCTGCAACTTTTTATCTTTACAGGAATGAAAAGTATGACACCTTTAAAGCAGAGGTATCCAACCTTTTTGGCACCAGGGACCCAATTTCCTGGAAGACAGTTTTTCCACCGACAGGGTGGCGGGGGACTGGTTCAGGCGGTAGTGCACGCGATGGGGAGAGGCACATGAAGCTTCGCTCGTTCGCCCGGCGCTCAGCTCCTGCTGTGCAGCCCACTCCCTGACAGGCCAAGGACCAGGACCCCTGCTTTAAAGGATGAGCCTGGGAGGCAGAGCCTTGAGAATGGGCTCTATTTCAGGCTATGGGCAACATTCCTTTACAAAGGTGCAGAGTCACCATAACTAAGAACAGACAACAGAGCACACAGATTAAAGGAACAGATCCAATATGGAGTCAGGTTTGTTCTCCCTTACACGTCTCACCCATACTCGAGGGCCATCTCAGAAGTCATCTCCTTGGTACTTCCCTTGCAACACCCAATCTCTGAAGTCATTTCCTGCTTTCCTACTTGAACAGCATCTGGCACTTATTGCTGTCTTTTATTAACCACCGCCACTGGGCAGCAGTGTCCCTCTTTTCTTGCATCAGCTATTCCAAAACTTTACGCTGTCAAGTTTCCTACCCTGACGGACAGCTACCACAGGTCTTGCCTGTTATCCCTAGGGGAGCAATATCTTGGGATACATAGAACCACCTCCCTCACTGCTCCCTTCCCACACCCATGTTGGGAATCTCCACTTGTCTCCCTTTGATCCAAATAAATTAAACCCCTTGAGTGCAGAGACGGTCATCCTATGCACTCTATATGAAAATGACTAAATGAAAAGCTTTCAGGAGCAGTCTGACATAATAGAATACAGGCTCTAGTTTACACCTATGGAACCCCTTGACAAAACTGCTGATCTGCCCTTGACTGGGGATTCATTTACCAACATCCCCTCTGCCCACTGCTGCAGTCAGCCATGTTGTAAGCTATAACACTTCCTGTTCCCTGGACTAGGGACCCTTTGCTTTTCCTCCTCACTGGGTCTGGAGGTTGTTTTTGTCTTATATTTACTAAGTCTAAGTTTTCTGTTTGAGGGCCTACTTGGTTGAAGGAAACGGAAACTGATCCTAGTTTCCCCTTCAGAATTAGGAGCTGTCTTTGACCAGATTAAACCATCACCGAAGGTGGGTAATATTAAGACATGCATTTTTCTAAATGTTTACTCTGGCTGCAATATGGAGAACAGATGGGAGAGGTGCCAAAATGTGTGTGAGACCAGATAAGAATCTATTGCAGGGCCACAGAGAGATGCTTAAACTAAAAAGTGTGGAAACAAAGCAAACAAAACAAATTTAAGAAATCTTTAGGAGGTAAGAGAAATTGGTGGTAAATTAGATTAAGGGTAAGGGAGAGGAAGGCATCAAGATAATTATTAGGTTCCAGGTTTGGGCAATTGGGTAGTATGGTGTCATTCACTGTGATGTGGAATGATGGAACATGACTAATGGCTTCCTCCTTACCGAAAGACTCAAATGGCTTTGCCTGCCAAAGGGCAAAATGAGTAAAGATGGGATGGGACCTCAGAAGGAGAACTTGAGAAAGGAAAAGATGGGATAAAGAACCCAGAGGGAAAATTAATTAATTAAAAAAAAAAAAAAAAGAACCCAGAGGAGGAGCGGAGGTGTAAAAACAGTATCAGAACTAAAACAAAAAGAGAATTCTATAACTTACCTTGATCATTAGTATTGGTGGACACTGCCCACTGTGTGTCCCAGGTCCTTGCACAGATGTTTTCACTATTTCTGACATCTAATGACCAATCAGCGACCAAGGAAAATTTTAGCAAAAAAGATTTCCATTTTGGTTGGTATCAAAATTTTATTATTGGTAATCACTTTGAAGCTGTCAGTAAGAAAGTAATTTATTTCACCAAAAACATTTTACTTCAGAAGAACATCTCTTTGATCTAGGATCAAAGGTCAGTGACCTGGAAATTATGTGTGTGTGTGTGTATATATATATATATATATATATATATATATGTGTGTGTGTGTATAATCTGGAGCAGACTTCTAAAACAGTTATTGACTAATTTTACAGAGGAAGGAACCAAAAACAACTGAGGTCTTAAGTTTATTTAAGTCATATTATAAAAGGTTCTGGCTAGCATACTAGCAATATCCTGCCTCCTATTTTACTCAGATGTATTGCTTTGTCTCAGGTCATTTCATGAGTACACACACATATACACACAAGTGATTGCAAATATCTACAGAGCACAGATCACCGTGCCTACTCTACCTAAAGCAAGGATTTTTTTAAAAAAGATACTTCATAACCATGTTTTTGAAAGCTTAGGGTTTCGTGGAAGTGCCTTAGGAAGCTTGTTAAGAGTGAGGTGGAGGCTGAACAGTGGGCCTATGGGTCCCATTCCCGCTTCAACTGATATATGGACCTGCTCCCATCTATTTTAGATATCGGATGATTACACTTCTATGTTACTATTCTTTTGAAAATCCAGTTCTGTTAACAACCAAAGTTTGAAAACCACTGTACTTGATTAAGGACTAGGGTATGAATTTGAGTATGTATACACTACAGCCAAGAGCCTTCACCACAGGTCATAGGCATATAGACACAGGGTCAGAATACACAGGACCATTAACACCACAGATATTTGGAGTCCAGAATAGTCACAAATTGTTAATCCTGATAATGGCTAAGGGGGAAGATGTTGGCAGGCAGGCAGGCACTTAAGTTACTGTCTACTAAAACAAGATGCTATCATTACTGAACTGCAACTTCTCTGGATAAACCAGGGTTAACCTGTGAAAGCTTACAGACCTGTCTTCAGGCACAGTAAAGCTAGAACTGTGTAAGAGTCCTTTAGAGATGAAATATTTTGATGTCCATGCTGCACTTTCCTCAGAACCACTTTGCTACAGAAAACTCTGATCCTGCCCTAATATGACTGCTCTCCATTGGACTGTGAACTTGGACAGTATTCTGACAATTAATGAATATAAAGGTGTGTTGTAATGTCGTAATGAAAATGGTATCAGGCCAAGGTCTCTCTTTTCTTTCTTTTTAAAATTCTGTATGGCTCACTGCCTGTGGAGAAACAGGAGTGCCCTCAATTAACTGCTACTTTTCAATCTGTTCAGCAGCTTAAACTTGAGCATCAGATCCTTCTAAGGCCAAAAGGACACTGCCTTTAAGTGCCAAATACATTAGTTACTCCCATGAGCCAAGTAATCAACTTAGGATCCCTGGTACATTTCTTTGGTTCAGCTGCAAGGCCCCCCTGCTCAGAGATCTTCCGCTCTTCCATCTCCAGCTCAGGCGTGGCCAATAGGCATCCAATACCTGCTCCAAAGTTTTAGAAGTAACTTAAGTCATAGAATCAAAATTGCTCGCGAGTCTTCCTGATATATGTCAGCAATTCTGTTAATTCATTGAAGAAAAAAAAAAAAGGAATGTGAATGTTTACTTTCATTAAATCTGTGCTCAATGATTTTACAGCAAAGAACGTATATAAGTGTTGCACACAAAATGAAATTAATTAAGACAGGTTATATACTGAAGTACAAAAACAAGTGTTTGACTTGGAAATTGAACTTTATTTACAAATGTTCTCCTATAGACAAAGATTCCATTCCACCCCCTTTAAAATATTATAACTAGTATTTCCCAGAAAAATCATTTACATTGTTTTAATCTTTCTGCATAAAACAGTATTATGGGATAAGCAAATATGGGATGGTCTAAGACATAAAAAAACAAAAGACAATTTATCCACCATGAATGCTCTACTGACTGACAGAATGAAGAATTACAAATCACACCCCTTAATGTGCTACTCCAAGAAACGGAAACGTGATAATTTGGGGAGGTAAATGCTTCACAATAAAGTCTTCTTACATAGTATGGTTTAATGGTGATTGTTTAGGATTGCTCCTGCAGGCTGCTATTTATGCTGATTTTAAAAAATAAGTCATCATTGTTAAAAAGGGCATAGACTTTTCTATACAGATTTTTTTTTTTACCTATGGAAATATGTAGATACTGACCTGGTCTCATCATTCAGGCCAATTAATAAAATAACAAACACATGAAAAGAACTTAAAACTTAAAAACACAATCATCATGTGACTAACCGACTTACAAAGTTAGAATTCTCCCAGAAATCAGAGTATTGCTCTTCAATAGTTACTACGAATTTGAATTTTTCATAGCTGAGACAGTATACAGACAAAATATTTAACCAAAGAGTTCAAAATAAAATAATCCAAATTTCCTATCTAACATTTTATATTTTAAAAATCCTTTAAATTTTATCTAGGAGGGTAATCATTCTTACATCATAGCTAAGTCACAAGGAACTTTGAAAAAAAAATTCATCCCTGAGAAGTCAAAGAAAGAAACCTCTAAAAACACAGAAGTGACAGTCCTGCACCCTTTTAACAATCTTTACCACAGCATGAACTTTTATCAGCAGTCAGCAATCAAATGTATTCCAATCTAGCCTCTGATGATCTGATCTTTTTGCAATAAAACTATAAGTGCAACATTTTAAAAAATCAGATAAATAGGGACTCTGGTTTTATTGGCAGGTTTACATTTTTGTCAAGTCCAAGGTCAGCCAGCTAAGATACGTATGTTCCAATAAAGACTGAAGTAATAACTTCTGCTGGCAGCTCTTCTCCTGTGTCTCCATTTCCCCCATTGATCTTCACCCAAATAGTAAAAGTAATATAATTGCAATTGAGTTTACTATTATCAATGGCACTGCAAAGAAAAAAAAACAAAACAGTTTTTTATTATTAAAAAAAATCAGAAAAAAATGAAGACATAGTTTTACTAGCATCCAGGAAGGATGGAAATACAGTATGTCATCAGAATCACATTGCAAATCCTTATAACAAAGTAACATTCAAACATGCACTGGATCATAAAATCCAAAACTTATTGTAAAGTGGGCTTGTGTGACTGGGGATAAGGGTCACACTGGTACAGGATCAATATGAAGTCATCTGTGGATAGTGCTGGTGCAGCTCTGGGAACACAGAAGCATACTGGACCCAGGCAGAAGTAGACCCACACGGCTGCCAGTGACAACTGACGTTAGAAATACAGTGCAAAGAAGATTCTGTTGCTTCATCACTAAATTAAGAATGAAACTTATCATTCTACCCAAAGCTGTGATGAAATCAGCTAACAGAGAGAGAGATAGAGACCCTAATTTTAATGGTTTTAAATAAAAGGTTTTGAATTCTTGAGTTGCTCTAAAATATTTTCTAATAAAAATAGCAGATATGGGACCTGTATTTTTCTCTTGAAAGTCTTACAGGACTCTAGATGACTTTTCTACTTAGAAGCAAAAGAATTTCTAAAAAGTAAGAACACCGTTGTCTTTCAACTCTGAGAGGTGACATACAGGTAGCATACAAATATTACATCACTGAGCATTCCATCTGCATCAAATGGCTTAGATAGAAATAAGAGGCAAGCTAGGAAAGAAACTAGTAACTTTTAAATAGTAAAGCCAAGTTAAATATTATAGAAAAAAGTTCCCACTACAAAAATGGCACTCACACTTGGAAGTTTTGCTACTTAAATCAAACCACAAAATTAAGAGCGTTCCACTAGTTTTTCTTCTTACCTCTCATCACAGTTCTCACAGATCGAATAAGGTTCATTAGCTGAGATTTAATTCCTGGCTCTTCTTCAAATCCACCAATTCCCTGGTCTGTTCCCCAGCCAACTGCATAATATAAAGATGATTAGCTGTGATAAAATTTATTACGCACTCACCTTGCTCCCTCATTAGTCACCTTCTAAAGATGATTTTGAGCCTTGTTAGACATAAATTACATGACTTAAAAACTTGAGTATATTTTTTACTTTTGATAAGCAGCACAAACTCATTTAATTTCGATTTTGATTTTATAAAATAAACCAGTCTAATAAATTCTTCCATGGCACTGTATTCGGTAAAGATGACTGTTGTGACACCCTGATTGTTTTCCTTCTCTTTTTCTAAACTAACAATATTTTTCAGGTCAGAATTGAAAACCAAAGCATATTGTCAAGTTGAATAATTAGCTCAATTCAGAATTCATAAAACCCGAAGTAATTATCAGTATAAAAGTGTTGCAGCTGAGCTTCACTATCTGTTCACCTGGGGAAATGTTAATGTAAACCTGGTCGCAGCTTGGTTACGCCTTCATAGCATGCTCTAACCTGACAACAGAGGCACATCTTTTTAACTTGATCATTCCTCTTCATTTCTCAATTTTGAGGTAAGGAATTTAGCCTATTATCTAACCCTAACCCCACTTATTTTCAGTAAATGAGTCTTTTACCTTCTATCATTTTCCTGATAATATAAATCATTATTTATTTACCTTTATCTGCTAATTCTTTTTTTATTGCCTTACGCATTCTTCTAGGGGCTTACATGTCCTCATTTCTGCAACATCCCTCTCTTGTCCTCATTTTAGGTCCACTTTTCATATCTCACATGACTGTATTTTTTTACTCTCATATAACTACAGGGCTTAATTAATTCCTGACATTTAACCCTTAAACTTGAAGACAGAACAAGTTTTTATTTTATACATGAAAGAACCATGTATCAGGTAACAAGATTTCACTTTGTTTAATCAACTTTTACTTGGTTGAAATAAAGGTTAAATAATGGTTGCTTGTTTTTTTTTTTAAATTTTTTGGTCACATCAACACTGAGATGTTGTGGTATAAAACTAATGTAAAATTCAAGTTCACAGCAGAGCTGATGTGTTTCACTCCCACTCACCCTTCAAGGCCTAGCTCACTTGTGCTTACAGCCTTCCCCATCCACAGGGCTGTCGCTCTTTTTTGAGCTCCCGCAGCACAACTTCTATCACAGTGGTTAATACCACAGCCTCTACTATCTCTTGCCAGACTCTCAACAGATGCCTCTGCAATTTCCTCTCGACTTCTTTCTCCCTTAAAGTGTCAGATCTTTCTAGCTCACAATGTGTGATGATTCCCATTGCCTACTGAGTGAAGTTAGAAACCCCTTAAATTGACATGCTAGCCTTGTATCCTACTACAACCCTCCAAGTAACTAGTGGTTAGTCAATTACCCACTAATTGCTATACACGTTAAAGGCAGCTTCTGAATCTAGGTTTGTCTGACTTCAATGTCAGGGCCTTTCCTAATTCCCTCCCATGTCATAATAAACCTTACTCTTTGCTCCCCAAATAGTAACTACTGATTGTAAGTTACATTATAAATTCCTGGAAGACAGGAACTGAATTTAGTCTGTCTTTACCTTTCCCCTCTCCCCCACCCAGAGCAAGTACTTAGTAAATGTTTGTGGAATTAAACTGAATTTATAGCAGACCAAGTTAATTTTGGAATAAAGAAAGATAAGGTAAATCCTAAAATCACAGATAAAACTTCCAAAGAAACATGTTTCTTTATTTTTAAGACACACGAAGTGTAACCAATCATTCAATTGTAGCTTTGCGGGAGGGAGGAAGAAATCCTCCAATATTAAATGTACACATCTCTCCAAGATAAAAACAATCTCAGAAGATACACCTGCATCTTGCTTCCTACTTCTGCATCTACTTCTGTCTCAGAGAAGCAAATACACTTATGCTGTTTCTCCAACGCTGACTTTTACCATATAACAAGTTCTACTGTAAGTTCTTTCTCCCACATACCTGTCTCACTCTTCCAGGGAGCTCAATCAGCATTCTCCACTACATGGCAGTCCTCTTTTTGTAATCTAAGTTCAAAGATGTAGTACCAGCCTTTAACTACTTATAATGTGGTAAAAACTATTTCATAATAGTGTCTCTAGAAGGACATAAAACACAAAATGACCACCACCACCTGGTGTATCATTTTCCAAACCAGTTTAGTCTTACTCATACAAACCTACTTAACAACTCTGCACAATAAGAAAGCAGCCTGGTTTTGGTTAAACATATTGGTTACTGTAACGAAGGAGAAAGTTTTCCTTGACCCTCTTAGGTCCCTGGCTATGTCCGAAAAATTAAACTGACAAAGACAGATTAACAGGAGAAAAGCACACAAATTTTATTAAGCTTTTACATGTACCCGGGAGTCTTCACAAGAAAATGAAGATCTGAAAAACTGACCAAAGCAGGAAGTTTTTCTACCTTTTAGACAAAAGAACAAATTTGTGAAGAATTAACAAAACAAAGGGGTTTGGGCTATGGGTAGGAAATGCAATAATGTCTGTTTATACAGTCTTCCTGGCCCTAAATTCCCTGTCTCTGGTGATGTCTCCTTTCCTCCTGGTACAGGAAGGATACCTTTCACACGGGAGATTTATCTCCTGCTTTCATGAAAGAAGGGCCAGGGAGGGAGGAGGGCGGAGTGACCTCTCTGATTCTGGTGTTTTCTCTAACTCCTTCAGCGTAAGATATTCAACATGCCACGGTGCCTTATTTGGGGGTAGCATGTCCTGAACCCCATCAATGGATACACACTTTTATCTTAGCTTTCTCCTGAAACCCTAGTAAAAATGACATTAGGGCTTCCCTGGTGGCGCAGTGGTTGGGAGTCCGCCTGCCGATGCAGGGGATGCGGGTTCGTGCCCCAGTCCGGGAGGATCCCACATGCCGCGGAGCGGCTGGGCCCGTGAGCCATGGCCGCTGAGCCTGCGCGTCCAGAGCCTGTGCTCTGCAATGGGAGAGGCCACAACAGTGAGAGGCCTGCGTACCGCAAAAATAAATAAATAAAAAATAAAGGGAAGAATAACCGACTTAGCAGAGAAGGCTGAAACCTAAACATCCAGGGAGCACACAATAAAAAACTGAGGTGAATCGTGCTGAGAACCCTGGAAACTTGAAAGAAACTTCAAAATGCCAGTGAGGGCGACAAAGCTGAGACACCGGAGGACTAATTGAAAAGTCTCCACAAGAGCAGTTAGCGCCGCTCCACCTTCCCCTCCCATCCCATCCCCTTCCCTAAACTGAACTGATAGGAAGAATGTCCCTCTCTTACACCCTCAGAAGACAGGAGGTTTACTCTCAGCAGAGACTGAAGCATGGAAGCTCTGGACCTGGGGACATCTAGGGAGGGTGGATTGAATTAAAGTCTGCAAACCTGAATGTCAGACTCCTGCCCACTTTCCTTGCTTGTGTCTCATGTAAGCCTGGAAATAAGAACACTTATATTCTGCAGACAGGAAGTTGTAAAATTACTCTGGAAATTGACCAGCTGCCCAAGAAGACTTCAGATACTCGGGGCTTTAATGAAACAGCGAACTTACAAAGAGGCCCACTGGTGAGCAAATCCCAACCACATACACGGAGCTTCCTAAGAGCCTCTCAGTGCTTTACTCTTTAGAATGAACTGACAGTCAAGAGGGAACAATTCTTAACGTGGAAAGACAGAACAAAACCAGAAAAGAAGACTTTGAGGAAGAGACAATGCAAGAAGTAGGAGTTCATTTTTTAAAAAAACAAACATCCTTAGAGAGAGAACAACTACTGTAGCTATAAACCCCAGAGAACAAGATGCTATAAAAAAAGGGGACATAAAAAAGAAGGAGTGGGACTTCCCTGGTGGTGCAGTGGTTACGAATCCACCTGCCAATGCAGGGGACACGGGTTTGAGCCCTGGTCTGGGAAGATCCCACTTGCCGCGGAGCAACTAAGCCCGTGTGCCACAACTACTGAGCCTGCGCTCTAGAGCCCGTGAGCCACAACTACTAAGCCCGCGAGCCGTAAGTACTGAGCCTGCATGCCACAACTACTGAAGCCCGCACCACGCCTAGAGCCCATGCTCTACAACAAGAGAAGCCACCGCAATGAGAAGCCTGCGCACCGCAGTGAAGAGAAGCCCCCGCTCGCCGCAACTAGAGAAAGCCCATGCAGAGCAACGAAGACCCAACGCAGCCAAAAATAAATAAATAGATAAATAGATAAATCCATTATGTGATTTTTTTTCTTGTACATAAAGCATCGTTGTGGAGCACTAAAAGAAACAACACGTTCTCTGCACTATTGCCAAGATAATGGCTAACCTATGTGTATAAATATAATAGCTCTCAGGTCAGGAATCACAAGAATAAGACAATGGGAACATAAAGTTATTTAGAAAACATTCATTGACTGATGGAATGAATTGTAAAGATGAAAGGACCCTTGTTGTCAGTCTACTGGAGGAGACAGAAAAGAAACTGCAGTGGTATATTACCCAAAAAATGGGTCAGAGATGGTTTCTGGGAAAGGCAAATGCCAGAAGTAGGCCTTAAAGGATAGGCTGAAGAGTTAGCCAGTCAAAGAAATGAAGTAAATCAAGGTCATCACAGGCAGAGAAAATAATGTGAGTAAAGGCTCAGCAGTGAAGAAGAGTATCATGGTAAAAAAGGTACACGGTAAATATTAGGGAAGGGTAAAAGAGGGGAAGGACAGAGAGGAAGGGAAACATTATGGTGGGTTTATAAGTCACACAAGGGAGTATGAATTTTACGTTGAAGGCTAGGGATACTGAAGAACTCAGAATTTCAGACACTGAGAAACACACTCAGCTTCCCATAGAAGGGAGAACAAAGAGAAGCAAAAATGGATGGAGTGTGACCAGTGAGGAGGTTACTATTAAAATCTAGGTAAGAAGAGTTAAGAGCTTATGTAAACAATATTTAACACAAAATATTTTAAAATTCTATCTTAAAACTATTCAGATATTTTAGAACAGTGGCTTATCCACTTAGTCAAGGCAATGTGGTGTTTTCCCTTAGTTCTGGAACCATATTCAAAACACATGCTCAAAATATTTCTGTACTATTTCTGGATAAATGAGGAAATGTGGAAAGCAAAGTTCTGGAGGGCAAAGTACTAATAATTCTAGGCCATTCCAATAGTTTGTGGCAGTGGTTGTCATCTAGGAGCACAAATCTCAATCATCTGTAGAAATTCTGGAAAAGACACACTGCTCAACTTCACTTCTGGGAAATTTGAACGCAGGTCTGGAGTAAGGTCTGGGCACTGTATTCTCTTTCGAAGTTGTTTTGGCTATTCTGGATCCCTTGAATTTCCTTTAGAACCCAACTTGTCAGTTTCTGCCAAAAGAAAGCCAACTGGGATTTGGATAGACATTGCATTAACTCTGTAAATCAGTAATATACTGATATCCTAACAATATTTAGTCTTCCAATCCATGAACATGGAGTGTTTTTATACCCATTATCTTTAAAAACCTTTATTCTTCTTTAATTTCACTCAACAATGCCTTGTAGTTTTCACAGAATAAGACTTACACTTATTCTGTTAAATTTATTCCTAAGTATTTTGTTCTTTTTGATGATATTGTAAATGATGTTTCTTTAATTTCATTTTTGATTGTTCATTGTTCATGTACAGGAAAACAACTGATTGTTGTTTCTGATCTTGTATCTTGCAAACTTACTTAACTCATTTCTTAGTTCTAATAGTTTTACTGATTCCTTAGGACTTTCTATATACAAGATTATGTCATCTGCAAACAAGAGATTTACTTTTTCAACCTCACAATCTGGATGTTTTTAATTTCTTTTTCTTGTCTAATTGCCATGGATAGAATCTCCAGTACAATGCTAAAAAGGAGTGGCAAGATCCTTTTCTTATTCCTAGCTGGGGAAAGCACTTAGTCTTTCATCACTAAGTCTGTTAACTGGGGGGGTTTTCAAAGATGTTCTTTATCAGATTGAGGAAGTTCCTTCCTATTCCTAGTTTGTTGAACGTTTTATCATGAAAGGGTATTAGGTTTTGTCAAATGTTTTTCTGCATCTATTATATCATGTGATTTTTATTTATTTTATTAATATGATGAATTACATTAATCGATTTAAAAATGTTAAACCAACCCTGCACTCCCAGGGTAAATCCAGTATTCTGTAGAGAATTTTTGTGTCTATATTCAGCAGATATTGGCCTGGAGTTTCTTTTCTTGTGCTGTGTCCGGTTTTCATATCAGGTTAATACTGGCCTCACTGCATGAGTCGGGATGTCTTCTCTCCTCTCTATTTCGGTGTTAAGTCTTTAAATGTTTGGTAAAATCCAGCAATGAAGCCTGGGTTTTTCTTTGTTCTAAGTCTTTAAGTTACTAACTCAATCTCTTTGCATGTTACAGGTCTAATCAGATTTCCTAGTTCTTAAGTCAGTTCAGTAGTTTGTAGTCTATCTAGGAATCTGTCCATTTCATCTAAGTCATCTAATTTGTTGGCATACAGTTGTTCACAGCATTCCCTTATAATCCTTTTCATTCTCTAAGGTAGTGATGTCACCTTTCATTCCTGATTTTAGTAATTTGAGTCTTCTTTCCTTTTTTCTTGGTCTAGCTAAATGTCTGCCGATTTTGTTGATCTTCTGAAAGAACTAGCTTTTAGTTTGTTAATTCTATTGTTTTTCTACTCTGTATTCCATTAATTTTCACTGTAATCTTTATCATTTCCTTTGTGTGTGTGTGTGTGTGTGTGTGTGTGTGTGTGTGTGTGTTGGAGAGAAGGAAGAGCTGGTTGTGGCCCAAATGCCAGAGATTCTCACTGCTCTTACTGAGCTTTAATAGATTTTCTTGGAGAAAAAAAAAAAGTTTTTTTCATTTGTTGTACACTCTTATGACAATTCCCAGAGACTTCAAATGTTCGTTTTTAAAATAATTTTCACTAGTTATAGTTGTTTTATTGGAAAGAGGGTCCAGTGGAGGTTCTCACACTACCATTGTGGAGGTGCTTTCCATTAATAATTGCATTTCCAAATAATTTGATTAAAACTGGGCAGAGGACTTGATTAGGTATTTTTCCAAAGAAGAAATAAAAATGGCCAAGAAGTACACGAAAAGGTGCTCAACATCACTATTCATCAGAAAAATGTAAATCAAAGCCACAATGAAATATCACGTCACACTTGTTAGAATGACTATTACCAAAAAGACGAGACAATAAATGCTGGCAAGGATGTGAAAAAAGGGAACCTTTGTGCACTGTTGATAGGAATGTAAATTAGTACAGCCACTATGGAAAGCAGTATGGAGGTTCCTCAAAAAATTTAAAATATAATAGAACTGCTATATGATCCAGCAATCCCATTTCTGGGTACTTTTCCAAAAGAGATGAAGTCATTATCTCGAGGAGATATTTGCACTCCCATGTTCACTGCAGCACTATTCACAATATCCAAGACATGGAAACAATCTAAGTGTCCAGTGACAGATGAATGGATAAAGAAAATGTGGTGTACATATATAATGAAATATTATTCAGCCATAAACAAGGAAAACCTGCCATATGTGACAACACAGATGGACCTTGAGGACATTATGCTAAGTGAGATAACTCAGAGGAAGACAAGTACCGTATTATCTCACTTATACGTGGGATCTAAAACCATCAAACTCATAGAAAGAGTAGTATGGTGGTTGCCACTCCAGGAGTGGAGTGGTAGGGGAAATGGGGAGATGTTGGTCAAAAGGCACTCATTTTCAGTTATTAGATGAATAAGCTCTGGGGATCTACTGTACAGCATGGTGATCCAACACTATTTACTTGTAGGTTGCTCTGAGAGTAAATCTTAAATGTTCTCACCACAACAACATTAACAACAAAATGATAATTATGTGAGGTGAAGGATATGCTAACCAGCCTTACTGTGGTAAGCATTTTGCAATATATACGTGTATCAAATCATCACATGTACATCTTAAACTTAGACAATGTTATTTGTTAATTAGATCTCAAAGCTGGGGGAGAAAAGAATGATGTCTCACATTTATAAACTGTTATATAGATACCCGCTTAATAGCCTCAGTTCTGCCACCTGGCCTGCAAAAGCCTTTTTTTTTTTTTTTTTCCGGTATGCGGGCCTCTCACTGTTGTGGCCTCTCCCGTTGCGGAGCACAGGCTCCGGATGTGCAGGCTCAGTGGCCATGGCTCACGGGCCCAGCCGCTCCATGGCATGTGGGATCTTCCCAGACTGGGGCACGAACCCGTGTCCCCTGCACTGGCAGGCGGATTCTCAACCACTCCGCCACCAGGGAAGCCCAAGCCTACTATTTTTAATATGGCCCTTTCAGAAAAAGTTTGTTTCCTTCTAGCTTTGTTTTACCTTTCTCATTTAGATCTACAATGCTCTTGCAATTGGCTTATGTGTTTAGCCAGAGGCAGACGGTCAAGATTCACTTATTTCTTTTTGAATATCCAGTTAACCTAGAATCATTTATTGAAGGACCATCCTTTCTATCACACTCTACTGTTAACTTTATCATAAATTAAGTGTCCATATAAATATGTGTCTGTATTTGGATTCTCCACTCTGCTCCATTGTTCTATTGTCCAACAACCTTTTAGTAAATTTCTTTCTGTTTAATCAGGCAGAGTCAGCTTCTATTGCTTGCAACCAAGAACCCTGACAGGAATGAGTAATCTCAGGACTCAATCCTTGAACCTCTTCTCCCTCTGAGAAATAGCCTTCATTCCAGTGGTTTCAAATTACCAGCCAACACCAAAAATCCCCACGTGTAAATCCTTCCCAGACCTCCTCCCTTCTGGGCACCAGACCTGTATATGTAAATGCCTACATGATATCTCTACCTTGAAGCCTTAAAGGTACCTAAAAATAGGCTAATTCCTATTCCTATTCCAGGACTTAGCTTTAAATGCTATTTCCTTAGGAACTGATGCTGTTCTGATTCAACCAGGAGGTTATATTCCCATGGTTCTGTGGGGCCTTTAGGGACTTTCCACCCCCTCACTTGTTCCCGTAAACCAATTCTTCTCCCTATCGTGCGCCACTCCTTCTCCCTATCGAAACCAATTCTTCTCCCTATCGTGCGCCACTCCTTCTCCCTATCGAAACCAATTCTTGGAGTTTTTCAGTTGACGGGGACTTGCCAGACAGCGGGTAATTTTCCAGTTGCCCGTAACAGGTATACGCCCTAACCGCCACAATGAACAGACAACTATAACGGCCAGAAGGTGGGACAAAAGTTCCTAAGCCAATGAATCTAACAGTTCTCACCCAGTTCTCTTCCTTCAAAGCATTTATCCTAGACTCAAGTATCTGTATAATTATTTATCTGTTCTACCATTAGACTCTAAGATATGAGAACAAAGATACTGTGTTATGCTCACTGCTACATCTTTTCCACCTAGCTCACAGTGACTGGCCTATTTGTTATAAGGAATGAAGAAAAACTTCCTGCCACCAAATTTGGGAACCTCCTCCTTCTCCAGCTAATCTTTCCTCCTTTTTCAATGAAGAAAGTATCCCACCTCCCACTTAATGCCATCTCCTCCATCTGTCCATCTGTGCCTTTGGACCCAACCCTATCCACCTTCTCAGAATCCTTGAGTTATCAATTACCTCATTTCTCTCCTGTACCTTTTATTTTTCTCTCATTACTAGATCTTTTCCCTTAGCAATTCCTTTTCTAACCTTTAATTATGAAAGTTTTAAAACATACCTATCACTCAGATTTAATAATTATTGATTTTTTGCCTACATGCTTCATCTTTCTTTCTGCTTGATTACTTTAAAAATAAATTACTGGTACTGAAATATTTCAGTATGCATTTTTATCACACTAACAAGATGTACAGTGATTCCTTAATATCATCTAGTATCTACTCCATACTCAAATTTCTTCAAATGTTACCAAAATATTTTTTACAGTTGATATGTTTGAACTAGAATTCAATCAAGGTCCACATGCTGCATATGAATATCTCCCTACATCTCTCTCTCTTTTTGTCTTTTTTTATTTTGTATATTTGCCTCAGTGGTCACTTCCTCCCCACTTATTTCATGGCATTGACTTATTGAAGAGACCTGACTAGTTCTCATTGTCGCTGCTGAGACCTAAAAAACAAAACAATCATAAAACATATCTCTGGGGCTTCCCTGGTGGCGCAGTGATTGAGAGTCCGCCTGCCTATGCAGGGGACACGGGTTCGTGCCCCAGTCCAGGAGGATCCCACATGCCGCGGGGCGGCTGGGCCCGTGAGCCATGGCCGCTGAGCCTGCGTTTCCGGAGCCTGTGCTCCGCAACGGGAGAGGCCACAACAGTGAGAGGCCCACGTACCGCAAAAAAAGAAAAAAAAAAAAAGACATATCTCTGCATCCCCTTCCACCTACCATTTCATTTCCTCCAACTCAGTGATACATTTGTATAATTGTGCTGTCTCCATTCTATGACTTTCCACTCGCTCCTCCCCATTCCAATGTGGATTTTACCCACTGTTGTAACTGCTCTTACAGAATCACCAATGACCTCTACTACCCTGAATCCTCAGGACACGTTTCAGTCCTTATCTTGCTTGGCTTCTCAGAACATTCCACTGTTGCATTCTCTCTCCTGCTTCAAACACTCCTTGGCCTCTGTGAAATCCCACTGTCTAGATTTCCCTATCTCTCTGTTTTGCTCACTTATCAATTTCTCTTGTCAGCTCTTCTGAACATTAAATACTGGAAGAGATTTTAGGACTGTCCTGGTCAACAATTCTCCTTTGTAGTCTATTCCTTCCCTGAACAATTTCATCTCTAAACATGGCTTAATTTATCATCTGTGGTTGACAGACTCAAATCTCAGTCTCCACTCTGGCTCTTGCTTCTGGTCTATGGACTTAAGTCCAACTGACTATTCTATATCTCCACTTGGTGTATCTCACAGAAATCTCAATCTCAGCATGTGCGAAACTTCTTTATCTCTTCACATTGTTACCTGCACCACCACCCACAATTTTCCACCAGTGCCAACTCAGTAAAGCTACTACCCTTCACTCAGTTGCTTAAACCAGAAAACCAAGAGAGATCTTTGACTTTTTCCTCTCTCCTCATTCCCAATGTCCAAACAGTAAATTCTGTCTTTTCTACGTTTAAAATATCTTCTGATTTGTACTAGTTTCCTAGGGCTATTATATCAAAGTGCCACAAACTATGTGGCTTAACACAATGAAAGTTTATTTTTTCACAGTTCTGGAGGCCAGAAGTCCAAAACCAAGGTGTTGGCAGAGTTGGTTCCTTTTCAGGGCTCTTGGGATAATGTCTATGCCTCTCTCCTAGCTTCTGGTAGTTACTGGCAATCCTTGGCATTCTCTGGATTGCAGATGCACCACTCATCTCTGCCTCTGTTGTCACATGGCCTTCTTCCCCCTGTGTCTGTATGTCTCTGTATCTCTCTCTCCCCATAGGGACACCTCACTGCACGTAGGGTCCATCCTTTTCCACTGTGACCTCATCTTAACTTAATTTCACCTGCAAAGACGTTATTTCCAAAAAAGGAAACAAAGGTTAGGACTTTAATATATCTTTTAGGGGCATACAATTCAACCCACAATGTGATTCCTTCTACTTTTCTGGATAGCACAGTGGTGAAGAGATGAACATGAGTCAGACTGCCTGAACTGAACCCTAACTCTGCTGCTCTCTAGCTGTGTGATCTTAGGAAAGCTACAAACTCTTTTGTGTTTCTGGTCCCCATCTGTAAAGCAGGAATGGAAACAGTATTTGTCTCATAGGGTTGTTGTGAGGGTTACACAAGTTAATATGTAGAAAGCACTAGATACAGATCCTGGCACATGGTAAGTGTTAAGTGTTAGGTATCATTATTGTTATTATACCCATTCAACTTATATTATACCCACCATCTCTACTTGCCCTATTTGGAATGGTGCTTTCCACAGCCACTCTTCTACACTTCTGATCTGTTTGTTCTCCACACAGTAACCAGCAAATAACACAAATCAAGTCATGTTACTGCCCTGCTTACAACCTTTCCACACCAATTTTCACAGCAGCTCTTACTCATCACCTCCTGACCCTTCACCTAGTTAATGTTTACTGACTTATCTGATTTCGGGTGAGACACACTTCCTCCAAACTTTCAAAGATTCACAAGCTAGTATCTCCCAGCACTTCTGTTTTGTAACATTCTGCATACTTGTTATTGGTACTTGTTCAGTTTTTATTTAGATTAACTTTCATTAGGAGGGCAGGGCAACTGTTTTAACCTCAGTTTCGGCTGGCACACAATATGTGCTCAATAAATCTCTCCTGAAGGAAAAAATGAAACCAATAAATCTTGCTCATGGGTTTGAGTTTCAGTGATCTACACAGACGTATTTGGTACGCTGTGACAAGTGATGCACATCACGCAGTATCCTGCCTTAATTGTGCCTCATGCAGAAAAAAGCAGTCTGCCCAGGTGGCAGAGGTCGCTGGATTGTGAGATCCCGGTAGGCATAACTTGTCCTCTCTGTATTCTCAGATTCTAGCCTGGCACATCCTAGGCACCCAATAAAGTGTGCTGAATAAACTTTTCTTGGAACATGGATGACTGTATGTCGTGATAACCTCAACACGTCCCCTTTCCTCTTATCCCCAAAGCCCAGGAACCCCTATGGCCTTCCATCAGTTCATTCTGATTACCTACGCTCCAAAATGAACCACGCCCCTCCCTCTTTCACTGAAAACTCACACCCCAGGTTTTTGACAATTAAAAGCGGTCACAGAGAAGGGTACTAAATTCCTAACCTAAACTGGACGCAAGCAGGGGCATTTCCTGGCTCATCCCCGCCTTCCCCCATCCCGACACGCAGGGTCCGACACACAGTGGGCGTCTGTTGAACAATCTTCACCCCACTGAACAATCTTCACTCCACTGGTGACACAAAAGTGGCTCGGCTTCTCCACCCAAGGAAGGGCCCCAAGAGGCGAGCCCTCGGCCGCCCGTCTGTCCCGGCCCAAATGGTCCACTCACGCGGCCCGACTCGGGTCCGCGCCCCCGGAGCTCGCTGCCGCCCCCTCGGCCCGCCCCCGCGGCCCCACTCACTGTTCTTGAGGAATCGCTCCTCGTGCAGCACGGCAATGGCATTGACGCACAGCAGGGCCGCCTGCAGCAGCGAGTACAGCGTAAAGGCCATGGCCAACCGCCCCGAGGCCCAACCGATTCCCTTCCCTCAGCTACAGGGAACGTGGCGCCGCCACGGCCGGCGCTTCTTACGGCAGCCGACGAGGCCCAAAACGCGTTCTGAGAAGCTCCGCTCCCATCTGACCAAGACCCGCCCCACGCTCACATCAGCAAGGCCTGTAGAGCTGCGCTGTCCAATGCAGCAGCCAGCAGTACTGAACCCTTGAATTGTGGCTGGCCCGAACTGAGGTGTTGTAAATGTAAAATACATAGGACGAAAACAAGAACGTAAATAAAATCTCCCAATAATTTTAAAATGTTGATTACAAGTTGAAATATTTTGATTAGGTAAATAAAATAATTACTAACATTAATTTTTACTGTTTATTTCTATATACTTTTTTAAAACTGTGTCTATGAGGTTATTGATAATAGCATGTGAGTCTTGTCCAATAGATGCTCCTAAGATGCTCCATTAGATGCTCCTAAGCGCTGTATGAGATGTTAATAAGTAATTCCTATTTTACAGATGGAAAAAAGGAAGGCTTTGGCAAATAAAGTTTTTTTAAAAATTAAACTAGGGCTTCCCTGGTGGCGCAGTGGTTGAGAGTCCGCCTGCCGATGCAGGGGACGCGGGTTCGTGCCCCGGTCCGGGAAGATCCCACATGCCGCGGAGCGGCTGGGCCCGTGAGCCATGGCCGCTGAGCCTGCGCGTCTGGAGCCTGTGCCCCGCAACGGGAGAGGCCACAACAGTGAGAGGCCCGAGTACCGCAAAAAAAAAAAAAAAAAAAATTAAACTAAAATAACATGTGTTGGGCTGTACCCCATAGTCCTGTAAGGCTGTAGTTGTCCAGGTTCAAGACCAAAGGAAGAGCCCGGAGTCAGCAACAGAGACATGATTTAATGGATGGGGGGTGTGTATGCGGGGAGGAGCTACATGTCAGAAGCAAGATCCTGGAGCGACACCCCATGGCAGGCAGGACATGGTGGCAGTTTTTGCTCTTGGGGTCGGGGTGGGGGAGCATGAAGATTACCAGTTATAGGGGGGCAGTGAGGCACAGTCACTAGCTGGGGAAGGGGCAAGTATGTAGGAAGATCAAGGTCAGTCATGTAAGCAGGGTATAGGTGAAGCAGGCACTGGTCAAGTAGGGGATGTACAGAGAGCAAGAGAACAGCCATGTTGAGTGGCCTGACCATACAACATGTCTTAAAATTACTCAGTGAGAAACATTCTCTCCTTGATCAAACTCTAGCAGGCCCTCTGAGCCCTCATCTCGACCATACTTCAACCTTGGCTTGTAAAAACTACAGATTCTCAACACAAATGAGTTCATCCACTCCCCTACCCCTATGTTAAAAGACTTTAACATAGTTTCTAACAGCTCAAGTCATCCCTAGGATGACCCTAGACCCCCTTAAAGTGCCTGCCTAAAAAGCTCAAGGCTCCCCAAAGAATGTACTGTTTGTTCTAGTCAACTCCTGAAAATAGGCCCCTGACCATCCTTTCTTAGAGCATTTATTAAAATATATTTACAATTGTGAATCTTTCCTCTATCCCTTTGAGATATATATGTAGCTCCTACAGTTCACGGGTGTCTTTCTCAAGGACCTGAAAGCCATTCCTTTAAAATGTAATCACCAGGAAGGATAGAGCCTCTGTCTCCCAGTCTCTGTATGAAGGAAGAATACTAATTTTGATAATTGCATCTAATAGACACAGCATTTACACTGACCACCCCTTGGTAATTTTTCCACTTCCCCAACTCTACTGAGCCCCTGCTCACCTCCCTTTCTACTCCCTCATTCTCCCTTTAAAATGCCCAGTCACTTCTGTACAAATCGAAATTGCAAGAGTATATTACTGATTAAAATCTGTCTTACCACTCTAACTGATGTCCAGCTTTATTTATCTTTGACAGCAGCACTAAGAGGCTGAGTCCAATCATGTTACATTTTAGATATTTTTTGAGAGCAAATATACAAAGTAATCATCTCCTGAACTTCTCAGTTTCCCCTAAAAAAAGGGGAAAAGCCGCACATTAGACCCAGAAAGGACTTTGGAAGCCTGTGTGTTGCAGCTGCTGGAAGAGACATTAGCCAAAAAAAAAGAATAATTAGTTAAACTCCCAAGAAGAAATTAAGCTTAAATAGGCCAACTAGTTAGTGCCTACAGGGAAGAAGAGATGTATCGCTTCCCACAGATGTACATAAACACTATCTCCAAAATTGGCCCTAAGTGCAAATCAGGTAGGGAGAAACACAGGAAGACAAAGTAAAGGGAATAAAAGAAACAACAGGATGCCAACAAATCCTCTGGCTTTTCAAGGCCCACAAAACCCTAGATACTAAAGACAGAGAAGGAAGGTTGTTCTTGTAAGTGGACAGTGACAATTCCAGGATTTCTACACTGGGCTGGGTGGCAGGAGGGGGTACCTGGGGGCCTTGTTTGGAAGCTTTGGTTGAGCAGTGACTTACAGTTTTTACTAGATTTATACTTACTGAAGAGGGGATAAAGAGGGATGACTGGAGATTATGGGGATGGATGGAGCGGAGGTGAGAGAAAAGCATCCCATAGTCACACCTTTCTGTCACCAGCCACTGGGTTACAGCTCACACGATCTGATTCTTTTATTGTCAAAAGAATCAGGTTAACCTCTGTGGGCCTCTGTTACATCATCTATAAAATTAGGCATCATCTATAAAACTAGGGCTCCTTCAGCCCCCAAAATCTCTAGATCTAGCAAAAGCAGCTTAAAATATAAATAGTGTACAAGTACTTCTACCATGTTATCTGATTCATTACTTTTCAAAAATCCAGACTTGTAGCCTAAGCTAGTAGCAGCAGATTATATCCTTAAAAAGAATTGTTCCTCTGATCTCTGTACTTCCAAGAAAATTCAAATTCTAGAATTTGAAAATGTATTTATAAAATAGTTGTCTCAGTTAAAAAAAAATCCATCCCCAAACAAAGAACTGGGTAATGCATAAAATATTCTGCATATTAGTGGCTTGAAAAAAATTACTGACTATGGCCTATTTAAAATTAGAGCTTGTTACTTGGTGCTGAGCTTCTGATGTCTGTATGATACGTTTTCATGCGTCCATGTTAGATATCCTATCAGACAATTCTACTGAGGATGAGTGTTTTTCCAGTTTTAGACACAAATGTCTCCTTATCATTTTCTTCTTCGAGTTTTGTTTTGCTTTTTTCTCTTCAGACTGTTAGATGGCACAAGTTGGCACCCTGGACCATCTTGCTTCAGACTTTCTTTGTAACTAGTAATATAGAGTCCATGTTTTTATTCCGTTGACAAGAATCAAAGAATGGATGCCTTCAATGAAGTTCCTTTAGGCAAGGGGGAGCAGTGGTTAAGATTACGTCTAGGTAATACATTTGGCCACTGATTAAATGTGGGGAGCAGGGTAGATACAGAATTCAAGCTTATCTTTTAAAGTTAAGATGGCTCAAGATGGAGTCAGTCCTTGGACTTGTGAGAGACTGCAATAATGAACCCTATTTTTTACCCTTTCCTGTATCAATGCCTTTGTCTTCCCATTTGGCTGGTCCTTGACTTTAGGTTCAACTATGTGACTTGCTTTGGCCAATAGAATGAGGCAGAAGTAATGCTGTGCCAGCTCTAACCCTAGCCCTCAAAAGGCCTTATATATTTCTCCTTTCCTTAGGTCTAACCCTAGACCTCAAAAGGCCTTATATATTTCTCCTTTCCTTAGGTCTAACCCTAGACCTCAAAAGGCCTTATATATTTCTCCTTTCCTTCTTATGCTTCTGACATTGCCATGAAAAATAACAGCAACAACAAAACCTAGTCCACTAGTCCTAGGAGAAGGATGAGAGCCATTTGGAGCAGAACCAAATCACCCCAGTCTAGCCCAGCCTAGATCAGCAAACCCTCACCCAACCACAGATCCATGAGAATAAATGATTGTTTTAAGTCACTAAATTTTGGGGTTGTTCTTTCCACAGTATTTTTGAAGGAAGAGATCTCTATCTACTCCGTTGGTGATCTAATTTATTCTAATAGCTTTAAAACATTTATATACTCTGAAGACTCCCACGTTTATATCTCCTACCCAGAACTCACCCATGAACTCTTGGCTGATATTTCCAGCTGACCACCACTTAGATCTAATACATATCTCAAATTTACCTTGCCCCAAACTGAACTCCTGATTTCCTTCTGAAACCTGCTTCTCCTGCATCCCAGCTCAGATAATGGCAACTCCATTCTTCTAGCTCTTTCTCTCATACTCTATACACAATCCATCAGCACCTTCTTTTGACTTGAACTTCAACATACATATATCCAAATCTGGCTACTTCTCACCTTCTCTACCACTAAAACCCCGATCCAACTCACCATCATCTCTTGCATGGAGTACTGCAATAGCTCCTAACAGGTCTCTGTGTTTCCCCCTTTCCTCTCTACAGTTTATCCTCCCCAGAACAGCCCAAGTACTTCTTCTAAAACCAAGTTAGAAAAGCAATTTATTTGTTGAGAGGATGGAGTCATTTGTCCTGTAGAACTTTCCACATTCTGGATTTTTCTGATTGCATCCCCATCGTTCTGGATGACTTAAATGCTGTGCACAGTACCCGAATCATTTGTGAAAAACAAAAACACTTGCTGATTGAAGAAAATAGTCACTATATGAACTGACTAAAACCTTTTACTAACTCAATGAAAAATAGCAGGTATGTGATAAAGAAAAAAATTTCACAAGTCAGATCTTAGAATAATTCTTCAATAAACGTGTTGGCTACTCTCTTTCCATGCCTATTTTTAAATTTTAGCATTTCTATTTCTGCATTAATTAAAAAATAGCTCATTAAGATAAGGATTAAACATGTTATTTATTAAATATTTAGATTCACCGTGAAGAATAAAAATGGATTATTGGTTTTTAACATTTTTATCCTAATATATTTTAATAGACATTTATTTTATTGTTTATGTCTGAGATATGAATCAGTGATGGCTGAGGTAGGTTTGCTTTTAATCCTGCTATTTACAGTGGCTACCTTGAGTTTAAATGAGTTTATGGCAGCAGTATTCACCCAAATGGATTCTATTTGAGGTAAGCATTGGACTAAAATAGGAAAATCCCGCAAGATGAGCCTCATTCATGTTTATGGATTCATACAAGCTATTCCTGGTATGAGACTCAAATAAAACCATTTGCAAGCTGAAGCCTTGTGCATTGTGAAGTGTTTCTGGAAATAGGGTTCTTGGAAATAGAAAGTTTCTTTAAAAAATAAAAATAAGTCACTGTATCTATTTTTGAAGGGAATTAATCCTGAATGGCTGCATATAGTTGACTAGTTCTATTTTTAAAAATCTGAGTAAATGAAAGCAGCATAAAAAGACTAGAGAAACCAGTTACTCAAATGTATATCATTCCTTCCCTCATTCATTCATTTTTCATTCTTCTACTCAAGGAGAATTTATTGAGCTTATAAGATGTACTTTACATTGTACAAGGGCTAGGGTAAGATGCAGTAGGCTAAGCACAAGTGGTAATCAGATATCCTGCTCTGATGAAAATCATCAACCAGTAAGAAAAATGAGCCATAGAATGCAAGGAGTTACAAAGCATTAAGTGCTCAGTGCTTAAAATGAAGGGAAAGTGAGAATAAAAGCTAGTTTGGAACAGTGTCTCCCAAATTTAGCAGATCATCAGAATTACCTGGGAGCTTTTAAATATATATGCATTTCTACTAGTTCAAGATGGCATGTAAAGCACATGTATTTCTCTTCACTATTTCCTAAACTCCATTAAATTATAAAGGAATAAAAAGGTGACATACATTTCTAACAGTAAAGATACAGAGGAACATAAGAAATTTCAACAATCTCTGGAAGACAAAAAATAGAAGGAAGCATATCAATGAATGACACTCAGTGGATAAAGCTGTAGCCAAGAACGAACCATGAAAGGGTTGCACGGAAGTGGAAGTTACTGTCCTGAAAATTTCACGAAAGCTCTTGATTCAGAGGTACACCAGAGATCCAGAAGGAAAATTGGGGCTGAAAACAGATGGATTGACTGATGATCTATTTATGAAGTAGTCAACTTTCCCAGCCTGACTCCCAAACTACTTGAACAATATAGCGAACAGTCTGCATTCGCCCCTGGGCAAGACTGAAAGTACTTTCCTCTTAGGAAATTAAACTACTTGAGGAGAGCTAAGGCTTCTAATGTGCATAGTGCTGCTCTAGTGTAGGGCCATTCTTATTTTGACATTGGGGAGGCTGTTAGCTTGATGACTGATTCCTTAGTAGTTGGGTCTACAGCTGAGCTGCTGATTACATACTTTTCCAAGTACATAGAGCTTCTAGTTAGATATTTCTCCCCACACCATTATGCAAGTAGTCACTCGAGTTCATTATTATTAAATATAAACAGGCAACCTGGACATGATGAAAACCAGCAACATGGAGAGGGAAGATTAAAATGAAAAATCAGTAAAACTGACTTCAGGAGAAAATGAGATAATTCAGTAAAAAAAAGACCAATTAGTGATAATGAAAGTGATTTGAAAGGCATTTAAACAGAGCCTCCC